>NC_062217.1:103452985-103667261 GCF_902686445.1 Sciurus carolinensis
ATACACAGAAATCAATTCCAGGTGGATTAAAGAACTAAATATGAAAGCAAAAGTATAAAACATCTGGAAAAGCATATTTTCATGACTTTGGAATAGAGAAGCCTGTCTTAAGACATCTCCTGAGAACCTAAGAGATGGAAGAGTGGTTCTTACTAGGCTCAGGATGCAGTCACTGCCCTGGGGTTAGGAAGGAGGGTGCATCAGGGAGAGGGACCCAAGAGACTTCCCAGTCACTCTAATTCTATGTTTCTCAACCTGGGTCATGGTTGCCTAAGTGTTTTCTTTATTATCACTTACGATGTCACTCAATGTTGTATGCACTATTCAGTAGTCTGAAATATTTGACATTATAAATTTTTTTAATGGAGAATTTCCAATGAACCCCTATGATTTGTGTTCTGAGTAGTAAGAAAACCTTGGTCATCTAGGAAGTGGACAGTGACATGTCTGGTGAGGAGAAGGAAGTGAGGTTGAGTCAAAGAAGCCAACCATCCATGTTCTTGGAGGTAGGATGCCTGCTGTCACTGTGGACAGTACACTCTCCCATGGCTCAGCTGGAAGATCCTACCTGTGGGCCTGTGCTCTCAAGAGGGCCTAACAACTGCACATACACAGGGAGGCAAATACAGGTGTACTGTTCCAAGGGACAAGAGTGAGACAATTAGGGTGCATAATCTCACAGAAAATGGATTTAGCTTAGATTTGCCTGACCTATTCATTCTTAAAACCATAGGCCTTGGCAAACACTGTAGTTAATCGGCAGAATGGAGATTGTCTCTTACCATGTTGGATCATAAACCCAGGACCCTCACCTTCATCTTTTTTCACTGGTCCTCTATCATGAGACCTAGAGAGTGTACCCAACTCCCATGGAAAACTTCATCTGGAATTCCCTTGAGAAACCAGAGTCTCATAAAAGCTACACAAATGGGGATGAGAGAGGGTGTTGGGGTCTTAAGCTCCCTTGCTCTTCTCGACCAGCAACAAGGGAAGGGGACACTCCCCAACAAGGTCAGACCAGGATAGGTAAGGCCTAAGGCCGACTAACTGCCCGTTCCCAGCCTTCCTGGTGGAGGACAATCAGACACATCAGGGAGACCCGTCACAGCAGGAACTCGTTTATTGAGGAAGTCACACAGCTTTTATGTAGGGTGGGGGCTAGGCGGGAACCAATCAGCTTAAAGGTCAGCAAGGCACGGAGGATTCTCGCAGGTGAGAGTCCCATTGGACTATATGGCAAGCACAGGCTGATCACATTCGTGGAACTGTTGTTAACCAATCCCTGATGGTGGTCCGGTTTATTATCATTAACTATTAAATCCACCTTTGAGGCCTTGATCCTGCTCACTCACCAGGAAGTAAGGAGTCAGCCTGAGTTAGTTAAAGTGTCATTAGTCCCAACACATCCCCCTTTTTTGTTTTATATTAAGGGTGTGTCTGTCTTAGGTTGCCCCTGGGAGGGTCTTACCCATCAGGGAACATCACCCTAGCAGTTTGGGGGTCCACCTTACTCGAAGGTGTGCCTGTCTTAGGTTGTCCACAGCAGAGCAACATCCTTACCCGTCATTGCACAATGAGGCTCTAGCCCTCATTTCCTGTCTTAGGTCAGTATGAGCTCCCCATGAATCTTACACGTCTTTGACTACCACCTTAGCACTTCAGGTGGGCCCCTCAGGAGGAGCAGGACTTAAGGGAGAGACACTTAGACCCCAGTGTCCTGATATGAGTGATCCATGATCCTATAGGGTTCCCAATCATCATTATGAAGGGTGGTATAATACTGTAGGACCACCATGAGCTGCACAGACTTAGCTTGGCTTTTCAGTAAATGGATAAGCTTATTGATTATGCAAGGCCCAAAGGTGAACACAAGGATAATGGTGATTAGCGGTCTCCTAAGCTGGAGGAGGTAGGGGAGCCACCCATGTAACCCAGTCCAGAGGAAATAAGAGTGGAGCTCACTCCTACGATGTTCCAGATCTTCTTGTAGGTTTTTGATTTTATCTTGTACAATGCCAGAGCAGTTGGCATAGAAATAGCACTTCTCACCAAGGAACAGGCAAAGCCTTTCTTCCTTCGCCATTAGCAGATCCAAATCACAACGATTTTGCAGGACAACAGCGGCCAAGGAATTAAGTTGAGCCTGTAGATCTAAGATGGTAGAGCTGCAAAGTGCAATGTTAGGAGCTCTGTGTAGCTCTCAAGGAAGTCCACGTCCAAAGTTATGAGGTCAGAGACCCTAATCTTAATCACTGTTGTCCCATTTTTGCTACTGCGCATTACACTCTTTTTAAATGTCATTTTAAGCAGTTTACATATATTGACTCCTGAGTCTATATGAACATTAGTTAACACAATTTAACATTATATCTAAAACATGAATTAAAGAAATGCTGAGAGAGCTTAAAACTTTCCTTTTGTGTGGCAAAATTATGTTTCACAATATTAACCTTTAAACAAATCAGGCTCTAACCTTTAGAAATACATTTACACTTAAAATTTTCTCAGTGTAATAAGTAACAAATTTTACATATATCCTATCCTATAATAGAACATTAAATGATAGAAATAAATCCCCAATAAAATTTACTCTATATAAGTTTAAAATTACCATTACAGACAAGTTTAATCTGGAGAATAGCAGCTTGATAAATTGCCTGCTTTAAAAACTTGTATACCTGGAAAATATGAACACATTTAATATACAAAGAGTAGTACAATACTCTAACAGTTGTTTAACCATAATTGTATACCCCAATGTTTCTGAATTTAGATAAATTACTCTATTTTAACAAGATTAAATATTTTGTTATTTATAGTACTCTAATTGAAATAGTTGAAACTTTTGCTACTCTTCATATATAGAATTGTATCTGTTAGGACATAACTCTTAGTAACCTTGTTTTTAGTTTAGTGATGACACAAAACAATTTTCTCTACAAACACATTTGAGTAATTCCATGCATGTCAATTCTAATTCACTTATTTTCTTAAAAAAAAAAAAAAAAAAACAAGATATTAGACAAGTGTCCTGAACAGTATTTGCCAGCTTTTTCTTGTTGGAGGAAAGTCCTAGAAAAATTGGTGTTAGACATTTTATAAACATCAACATTATATTAGTTTGACCACCTAGAGACTTGCAAGTTATTTATTTTCAAGACATTTTACTTCTATTAGTTTACCCAATTTAAATTGAACCTCTTTAAATCACGTGAATTAAAAATATTTGGATCCATTTTTAAATTTTAATTTTAGGAGTGCTCAGTTTTGATACAGACAAAACATGACATCAGACAGCACGACATACACATAACACAAAATCAAACGCCTTGAAACTTTATAGGTGAATCTCCATTGCAATGTAACAGATGTTCAAAAACTAGTTGAATAAAAAAATAGAACTGATCAAAAAAGTCATGAGCTCAAAAAAAAAATGTAGAATTCAAAAAAAACAAGAGTCCTGGAAAAATGATACGGCCGTTAATTACTTTAGTAAAGCACCATAAAATTTACTTTTGCTGGAGTTCAGGTAAGACTTTTTGCTCTTTTTTTTTTTTCTTTTCTTTTTTTTTTTTTTCCTTGGATTTGAGACTGGTCTCCTACTGAGCCTTCAGGCTTTCTCTATTTACATTTCAATGTAAGTCTTGACTGAGATCTGGATCTGAAAGGGCTAAAATGTTCCAGCAGAAACTTGACGCCAAGGGCATTTTAACCCTTATTTCTGGATAGTAATCAATTCAGGTTTTGGATGCAGAAAATTGTGAAACAATTATCTCCCAATACTTGTGGGGACTGGGGCTACTATATCATACTCCTTACTAGGACATGCCACTGATGGTTGGGCTGGTTACTCCCTCCACACTGGTATATGTGGGACCTCGTGGCAGGAGGACTAGGTGGGCTGGGCTGGGGAATGGAAGCAGAAACAGCTGAGTCAAAGTTGGAGGAGGAGGAGGGATTTTAGAATACTTGTGGTAAACATACCTCAAGAGGGTGTGCTCTTGGGTGAATTATATTGTTCTGGTTGATGGTATTTGAGGTTTCTGGCTGGCACCCAGATAGGGTTTGGTTCTCCAATTGGGAATATACATCCAAAACCTCTGCCAGCACTTATTAGTGGATCAGGACCACGCCAGCATCCAGTTAATGGATCTTTCCATTCAACTTCAACTTTCAGGTAAGGCACCTGATTGGCCCAGTGTCATTGGAAGGCAGTTAAAGGCTGATTTTTTGAGAAATTTAAGATATTTAATGTAATCATTGCTGTTCTTAATTGATCATGGGGGTTATTTTCCCCTTTTTGTTTTATTAGTTGATTTTTTTAAAGTTTTATTATGTCTTTCAATTATGGCTTGTCCTTTTGGATTATATGGGATTCCTGTAGTGTGTTTAATATGCCAATTGTTGAAAAATTCTTGTAATGATTTACTTGTAAAACAGGGTCCATTATCCATTTTGATTTGTTGGGGCAAGCCTAAAATGGCAAAACATTGTAAGAAATGGCTTTCAGCGTGCTTGACCTTTTCACCAGAGTGAGCAGTGGCCCAGCAGTCATTGGAGTAAGTATCAATAGACATGAATATATATTTTAATTTTCTAAATGGTGTATAATGAGTTACATGAGTTTGCCAGATAATGTTAGGTTTTAGACCTCTGGGGTTTACCCCAGGGGATTGGAGAGGTGGAACCTGTAAGAAATGTAGGCAAGATTTGCAGGTTCTTATAATCTTTTTTAAGTCCTTTGCGGGGACCAAAGGAAACTTATGATGTAACCCTCTCCAATTTAAATGGGTCAGGTCATGAAGGCCTTGGGCTAGTTGTAAGTCCTGTTGAGATTGAGCTGTAGCTATTGAAGTCCCTGATGCGGCTAACTGGTCGGCCACAGAATTGCCTTGTGCAAGGGAGCCGGGTAGATTTTGATGTCCTCTTAGATGCTGTAAGAATATGGGTTCAGCATGCTCCTTTAACAAGGACCGTACCTGGATCATCAAGGGGGTAATAGGATTTTTATCTAACTTGATATATGAAGAGACCAATGTAGGTAGCAGGTTTACCACATAAAAAAAGATTCAAGGGTTCTTGTACTTGAGTTAGGGTCATAGCAATTGCATATAACTCCTTAAATTGTGCTAACCCAATAACTGGTTCAAAATGAGTAATTACTTCCTGTTTCACTAATCTGGGAGAGGGGGGTAAATTACAACAGCAGATCCCTCTTTTCCTCCATCTGTGAATACATTTACAGCTTTAGGGAGGGGTTTAGTGGAAAAAAGTATAGGGGGTGCCCATTTTAGTTTTGATAATGAGGACACCCATTTGGTTGACCCATAATGGTAATCAATCTTCCCTAAGAAACCCTCCAATGCACAGGATACTCTATTGTTATTCCTTTGAACCCATTCAAAATCTGACAGGTGATAGGGCACTGTCAAAACATTAGGCTCTTTTCCATAGTGCCTAAGGGCAGTATCTCTTCCTTTAATTATAAGATCAGCCAATTGGTCTAGGTGAGCGTAGACCCTAGGAGCTGCCCCTATGACTGCGTGTATCCATTGAAGGGGCTCTCCCCGCTGAGTTATGGCTGCAGTGGACAGCTGAGAACTGGGGAGAATCCAGAGGCTAAGGGGGTCTTCAGGCCGGTATCGAGTCAACCGGGTAGAGTTAAGGGCTGCTTGTATATTTTGGAGTATATGTTGATGGTCTTGAGTTAGGGTAATAATGTTTGTTGGATCTTTGTCCCGTAGCACGTCAAAGAGAGGGAGGATGTCCTCCGTAGAGATAGGAAGCCATGGTCTCAACCAATTAAGTTCCCCTAATAATTTTTGTAAATCAACCAAGGAATAGGAGGATTGGAGGAGTAATTGAGGTTTAAGGAGACAAACAGAATCCAATTTAAGCTCAGTTCCCAGTATCTTGAAGGGAGGGACAGTTTGGACCTTATCATTAGATATATGTAGTCCTCCTCTTTCCAGAAGGCCTTGGAGTTCTTTGTATGCTGAGCTTAGTTGTAGGGCATTAGTGGCTCCTATAATAATGTCATCCATGTAAATATACAAAGTAATTTGTGGCCTTTTTCATAGGGGTTGAAGGAGCTCAGAAACAAAATGTTGACAAAATGCAGGGCTATTTGCCATGGCTTGGGGTAGAGTCACCCATTCATAACGTTCATCTGGTCCTTGATAATTGGTAGAGGGCACTGAGAAAGCAAACTTCTCACAATCGTCTGGGTGGAGTGGTATTGAGAAGAAACAATCTTTGATATCAATAACAAGAAATAAGAGATCTCTTGGGATAGAGGGGATCCAGGGAAGACCCCTTAAAGGGGTTCCCACTGGAACCATAGGACTATTAATTTTCCTGAGACCCTGAAGCATTCTCCATTTTCCTGATGTTTTTTGGATGACAAAAACTGGACTATTCCAGGGGCTTAGAGATGATCTGATATGACGTAAGGTTAGTTGTTCTTGTACAATATTTCTTAAATGTTGAAGCTTATTTTGGGGCATCGGGGGACCTGGGAGCCATTGAATGGCTGGCATTATTGGAACAGTGGCCCTTAGGATTGGGGGTGAGGCTTTACCCGGGGAGCTGGGACCTTCTGCCTAGATGCCTCAAAAAGAGGGTCTCCTCTGTAATTGCTAAAAGGGCCAGATAGATTAAATTGTTGTTCATATTCCTCTTGCTCAAGGAGGTCATCATACACTGCCTTGTGATCAGTTGTTATATAGACCTCTGCTTCCCCTAAGATATCCTGTCCTAGTAAATTTGCAGTAAGACCTGAGGCCACAAGGGAGCGCACATCTCCCTGGGCACCGTCCACATCCTGCCATTTGAGCCAATCTTTGGTCTCTTCTGATTTAGTATTACCTCCTACCCCAAGCAACTGGGGGCCAGGAATCAACCTCCATTGAGGTGGAACTTCCTCCTTTCTTAACACAGTCCTATCTGCTCCAGTGTCGATGAGACAGTGAAATTTCTTTCCTGCTATAAAAATGTCCATTTTTGACCTGACTCCGGGGACAATGGGAACAGTCCAATGTGCCTTAGGGGGGCTATTGGGGGAGAAACCTTCTTTTTGTGATGGGGCTGGAGGGTGCCCCCTGATTAGTTTAAAGGTTTCCCCTCAATGTCAAATTTAGATTTGCAATTCTTCTGCCAATGGAATCCCTTTCTGCATCTTGGGCAAGGCATTTTGGGAGTGGTCAGCCTTTGAGCTGAACTGGTCGGACTTTGAGCTAAACCCCTAGAGCATCCGGACAGAGCCTCAGAACACACCTGACCAGTGGGGCAATCCCTCTTGAAGTGGCCTGGTTGCCCGCAGCCATAACATACTCCTTTGCCCTTAACTGCGACTGGTGACAAAGTTGCCATGAGAGCCTCAGCAAGTGAGGCAGTTTGGGCCTGTAGGGTTGCAACCAAGGATTGAGACTGATGCACTTGCGTGTCAATATCTTTGGTAGCCACTATCCACCTTCCCATGGAGTGATCTTTCATCCCTACACAGGCCAATTTGTGATTGGTAGTCATTCCTTCCCAAACTAACATTTTAACAAATTGATCTCTTAGGGGTCCCGGAGGAAATTTTCTCTGAAGGCTTCTTTCTACCCTTTCAATGAAGGTTGCTAGGTCCTCAGTTGCCTTCTGGGTAATTCCTGTGATGGGGGGTTCTGAGGGGCCCTCCTCTAGCTTTTTCCATGCCACCAACCCTAGGGCTCTTACTTGTTCTTGATATGGGGCCGGGATGGCAGCCTGTAAGAGGCCAGTAGAGAATTGGTCACTGGACCCCGAGAGCATCCCATAAGCAACCGGGACAGGAGGGTTAGCAGCCTGGTTCCGTTCAGCCTGAGCATGACATTCTTCATTAAAAAAGGCACACCACTTTAGATATAAAGGACCAGGAAGGACAGCTTTAGTTAGGGTCTTCCAATCCTGAGTGGTGCACTGCTGGTGGGCGAGGCCCTGGAGGATGGTTACAGCCCAAGGGGAATTGGGCCCATCCTCTGAAACAGCTTTCTTTAGTTCCTTTAAATCTTGTACCTCCCATGGGTACCATATAGCAGGCGGGTTACCCCCTGGGTTAGCATTTACCGGGAAGGCCATACAGGGAGGGGGGAGGGTAGAGTCAGTGTGTTCTCCCCCAGTATCATAAAATGGCCACCGGGAAGATTTCCCGCCATACGGACAAGATGGTGGCAATGAGCCTCCCCGAGGCAGTAGTGGGCCCTCCCTATGTGTAGAGGCTGGCTGCCCTCGTGGTTCCTCAACCTCGGGAGGAGCAGATGGAGATGGATTGGGCTCCTCATTAAAGGTCTCCCAACATTGTTTACTATGTGGCAAGTTTCTGGAAGGAGATGCAACAGGAGGAGCCGGCTGGGAGCCCCCTTTGGGAGGTCCTGGAGAAAAGCAGGCCTTAAGGGCAGATAATGTAGGGTAGACTTCCAATGGGGGACTCTCCCCTAAATTGATTTCCCTCTTCCTAACAAGTTGTTCTACACGATCCCATGTGGACCAGTCAAAAAGATTAGCGGCGGGAAGCCAAGGAGCCACCCGAGCAAAGGTGTCCCAGGCTTTTTCTGCCTGGGTATCAGACAACTCAAGGCCCCTACTCTTCAGCATGAGTCTAAGAGCTGAGAGCGCAGGGTCACCACGTGTGGTGTGTGTTTGCCCCACCTTTTCAGGGATGCCTTACCTCAGAACTCGCTTGGCCCGATCTGCCAGTACTTGCAGTTTCAAAACTGCCTCTTCACTTTGGCTGCGGTTCAGCCTTGAGGGACCCAACGTTGGGCACCAGATGTTGGGGTCTTAAGCCCCCTTGCTCTTCTCGACCAGCGACAAGGGAAGGGGACACTCCCCAACAAGGTCAGACCAGGATAGGTAAGGCTGACTGACTGCCCGCTCCCAGCCTTCCCGGTGGAGGACAATCAGACGTGTCAGGGAGACCTGTCACAGCAGAAACTCGTTTATTGAGGAAGTCACACAGCTTTTATGTAGGGTGGGGGCTAGGCGGGAACCAATCAGCTTAAAAGTCAGCAAGGCATGGAGGATTCTCGCAGGTGAGAGTCCCATTGGACTATATGGCAAGCACAGGCTGATCACATTCGTGGAACTGTTGTTAACGAATCCCTGATGGTGGTCCGGTTTATCATCATTAACTATTAAATCCGCCTTTGAGGCCTTGATCCTGCTCACTCACCAGGAAGTAAGGAGTCAGCCTGAGTTAGTTAAAGTGTCATTAGTCCCAACAAGAGGGGAGGACCCAGGACTCACCAGTCACACTTTCTTTTGGTTGGAATCTCTCTTCTCTCCTTCTTCTTGTGGGGAGAGGGGTTATTTTCTGACTTGGAGCTGCTATGAATAAATCTGTGAATGTTCAAAAAAGAGAAGTAACTGAACAACAGCATTAGTACATTTCCAAATTCTAATTAGTATATATTTGGACCAACAGCAGTGAACCAAGTGCTATATAAACCCCAGCTGAGCACTCTCATGAAGAAAACCTGCCATGACCACCTCTATTGCAGCAGGAAAGTTCTATTCCTGTTCCTCCATAAATCCTGTTATGGTGGAGAGCAGCAGAGTCCAAGAGAGTCCCTTGTTAGACTTCGGAGCTGCAACGCTTCTCCGCTGCAGAGAACCGCAGCTTGTGCAGACCCCCACCTGCCAGCAGAAGCAGTGAATTGAGTTTCATTGCAGAACTCTGGTCAAAGATATTGCTATATGTTGTATGATTAGTAAGTAAAGCTTTTTTTTTCTTCCCCCCACCCCTCCCACCCCTCTTTTCCCTCTATAAAGTCCCTCCTTCCTCCATTCTTGCCTCCCTCCCAACCCCATTATGTGTCATCATCCACTCATCAGCGAGATCATTCTTCCGTTGGTTTTTTTGAGATTGGCTTATCTCACTTAGCATGATATTCTCCAGTTTCATCCATTTGCCTGCAAATGCCATAATTTTATTATTCTTTATGGCTGAGTAATATTCCATTGTATATATATATACCACAGTTTCTTTATCCATTCATCAATTGAAGGACATCTAGGTTGGTTCCACAATCTGGTTATTGTGAATTGAGCAGCTATGAACATTGATGTGACTGTATCTCTGTAGTACGCTGATTTTAAGTCCTTTGGGTATAGGCTGAGGAGTGGGATAGCTGGATCAAATGGTGGGTACATTCCAAGTTTTCTAAGGAATCTCCACACTGCTTTCCAGAGTGGCTGCACTAATTTGCAACCCCACCAGCAATGTATGAGTGTACCTTTTACCCCACATCCTCTCCAACACCTATTGTTGCTTGTATTCTTGATAATCGCCATTCTAATTGGGGTGAGATGGAATCTTAGGGTAGTTTTGATTTGCATTTCTCTTATTACTAAAGATGATGAACATTTTTTTCATATGTATGTTGATTGCTTGTAGATCTTCTTCTGTGAAGTATCTGTTCATATCCTTAGACCATTTGTTGATTGGATTATTTGTATTCTTGGTGTAGAGTTTTTTAGTTCTTTATAGATTCTGGAAATTCGTGTTCTATCTGAAGTATGAGTGACAAAGATTTTCTCCCACTCTGTAGGCTCTCTCTCTGCATTGCTGATAGTTTCCTTTGCTGAGAGAAAACATTTAGTTTGAATCTGTCCCAGTTATTGATTCTTGCTTTTATTTCTTGTGCTATGGGAGTCCTGTTAAGGAAGTCTGATCCTAAACCAACAAGTTGAAGATTTGGACATCCTTTTTCTTTTATAAGATGCAGGGTCTCTGGTCTGATTTCAAGGCCCTTGATCCACTGTGAGTTGATTTTTGTGCAGGGTGAGAGATAGGGGTTTAGTTTCATTTTGTTGCATATGGATTTCCAGTTTTCCCAGCAACATTTGATGAAGAGGCTATCTTTTCTCCATTGCATATTTTTGGCACCTTTGTCTTGTATGAGAAAATTGTATTTATTTGGGTTTGTGTCTGTGTCCTCTATTCTGTACCATTGATCTACCTATTTGGTGCCAATACCATGCCATTTTTGTTACTATTGCTTTGTAGTATAGCTGAAGTTCTGGTATTGCGATACTCCCTGCTTCACTCTTCCTGCTAAGGATTGCTTTAGCTATTCTGGGTTTCTTATTCTTCCAGATGAATTTCATGATTGCTTGCTCTATTTCTGTAAGGTACATCATTGGGATTTTAATTGGAATTGCATTGAATCTGTATAACACTTTTGGTAGTATGGCCATTTTGACAATATTAATTCTGCCAATCCAAAAACATGGGAGATGTTTCCATCTTCTAAGGTCTTCCTCAATTTCTTTCTTCAATGTTTTGTAGTTTTCATTGTAAAGATCTTTTACCTCTTTGGTTAGATTGATTTCTGAAGTATTTTATTTTTTTTGAGGCTATTGCAAATGGAGTTGTTTTCCTCATTTCCCTTTCAGATTTTTCATCACTTGCATATAAAAATGCTTTAGCAGAATACTACAAAGATGCAGCCACATCAAAGTTCATAGCTGCTCAATTCACAATAGCCAGAATGTGGAACCAACCTAGATGCCCTTCAATTGGTGAATGGATAAAGAAACTGTGGTATATATATATACAATGGAATATTACTCAGCCATAAAGAATAATAAAATTATGGCATTTGCAGGCAAATGAATGAAACTGGAGAATAACATGCTAAGTGAGATAAGCCAATCTCAAATAAACCAAAGGAGGAATGATCTTGCTGATAAGCAGGTGATGACACATAATTGGGGGGGAGGGGGAAAGAATGGAGGAAGGAGGGACTGTATAGAGGGAAAAGAGCAGTGGGAGGGATGGGAGGATAGGGAAAAAACAGAATGAATCAAACAACATTACCCTACGTAAATGTATGATTACACAAATGGTATGCCTTTACTCCATGTAGAAACAGAGAATCAACATGTATCCCATTTGTTTGCAATAAAAATAAATTTAAAAAAAGAAAAAAGGAAAAGAAAAATTAAAATGTCAATATTGAGAAACAAAAAAAAAAAACAAAAAAAAATGCTTTAGATTTATGTGTGTTGATTTTATAGCCTGCTATATTGCTGAATTCATTGAAGAGGTCTAGAAGTTTTCTGGAGGAGTTTTTTGGATCCCCTAAATATAGAATCATGTCATCAGCAAATAGTGACAGCTTAAGTTCCTCTTTTCCTCTTTGTATCCCTTTAATTTCTTTAGTCTGTCTAATTGCTCTGGCTAGAGATTCGAGGACAATGTTGAATAGAAGTGGTGAAAGAGGACATCCCTGTCTTGTTCCAGTTTTTAAAGGGAATGCTTTCAGTTTTTCTCCATTAAGAATGATGTTGGTCTTGGGTTTAGCATAAATAGCCTTTACAATGTTCAGGTATGTTCCTACTATCCCTATTTTTTCTAGTGTTTTGAGCATGAAGGGGTGTTGTACCAGAGATGATGGTAAGAAATCATGAACAGAATCTCCAATAACAATGGGACATCATGAAAAGACCAAATTTAAGAATTATTGGGATTGAGGAAGGCACACAGATACAAACCAAAGGAATGAACAACCTATTCAATGAAATAATATCAGAAAATTTCCCAAACCTGAAGAATGAAATGGAAAATCAAATACAAGAGGCTTACAGAATACCAAATGCACAAAATCACAACAGATCCACACCAAGGCACATTATAATGAAAATGTCTAACATTCAATATAAAGATAGGATTTTGAAGGCCACAAGAGAAAGGCATCAGATAACATAGAGGGGGAGACTAATACGGATAGTAGCCGACTTCTCAACCCAGACTCTAAAAGCTAGAAGGCCTGGAACAACATATTTCAAGCTCTGAAAGAAAATGTTTGCCAACCAAGAATCCTATACCCAGCAAAACTAACCTTCAGATTTGAAGATGAAATAAAAACCTTTCATGTTAAATACAAGTTAAAAGAATTTATAAATAGAAAGCCTGCACTACAAAATATTCTCAACAAAACATTCCATGAGGAGGAAATGAAAAATGACAATGTAGGTCATCAAAGGGAGGAACTACCTTAGAGAAAAACCACTTAAAGGAGAAACCAAGCCAAGTTAAAAACCAAAAATTAGCCCAAATAACTGGGAACAAAAATCATATCTCAATAATAACCCTGAATGTTAATGACCTAAAATCATCAATCAAAAGACATAGACTGGCAGAATGGATTAAAAAGAAAGACTCAACAATATGCTGCCTGCAAGAGACTCATTTCATAGAAAAAGACATCCACAGACTAAAGGTGAAAGGATGGGAAAAAACCTACTACGCACATGGACTCAGTAAAAAAACGGGTGTCTCCATCCTTATATCAGATAAAGTTGACTTCAAGCCAAAGTTAGTCAGAAGGGATAAAGTAGGACATTTCATACTGCTTAAGGGAACCATAAATCAGAAAGACATAAAGATAGTAAATATTTATTCCCCAAACAATGGTGCATCCCTGTACATCAAACAAATCCTTCTCAATTTCAGGAATCAAATAGACCACAACACAATAATTCTGGGTGACTTTAACACACTGCTGTCCCCACTAGATAGATCTTCCAAACAAAAACCAAAGAAACCATAGAACTCAATAACACAATCAATAATCTAGACTTAATAGATATATATAGAATATTCCATCCATCAACGAGCGGATTCACTTTCTCTCAGCAGCACATGGAACCTTCTCAAAAATAGACCATATGTTATGCCACAAAGCAGCCCTTTGGAAATGCAAAAAAAATAGAGATACTGCCTTGTGTTCTATCAGATCACAATGGACTGAGAGTAGAAATCAATGACAAAATAAAAAACAGAAATTACTCCAACTCCTGGAGAATAATATGCTATTGAATGAAACATGGATAACAGAAAACATCAAAGAGGAGATAAAAAAAATCTTATACATCAATGAGAATGATGATACAACATATCAAAATCTCTGGGACACTATGAAAGCAGTATTAAGAGGAAAATTCATTGCATGGAGTGCATTCCAGAAAAGAATAAAAAGTCAACAACTAAATGACCTAACATTACAGCACAAAGCCCTAGAAAAAGAATAACAGAACAACAGCAAATGTAGTAGAAGACAGGAAATAATTAAAATCAGAGCTGAAATCAATGAAATTGAAACAAAAGAAACTATTCAAAAAATTGACAAAACAAAAAGTTGGTTCTTTGAGAAAGTAAACAAAATAGACAAACCCTTAGCCACACTAATGAAGAGAAGGTGAGCGAAAACTCAAATTACTAAAATTCATGATGAAAAAGGAAATATCACGACAGACACCACTGAGATACAGAACATAATGAGAAGCTACCTTGAAAATCTGTATTCCAACAAAATAGAAACTACCGAAGACATTGAGAAATTTCTAGAGACATATGCTCCTCCCAACCTGAACCAGGAGGACATACACAATTTAAACAGGTCAATATCAAGCAATGAAATAGAAGAAGCCATTAAAAACCTACCATCCAAGAAAAGTCCAGGACCAGACGGATTCTCAGCCAAGTTCTACAAGACCTTCAAAGAAGAACTCATTCCAATACTTCTCAAAGTATTCCAGGAAATAGAAAAAGAGGGTACCCTTCCGAATTCATTCTATGAAGCTAATATCACCCTCATACCCAAACCAGGAAAATACACATCAAGGAAAGGAAATTTTAGACCAATATCCTTGATGAACATAGATGCAAAGACCCTTAACAAAATATTGGCAAACAGTGTCCAAAAACATATTAAGAAAATCGTGCACCACGATCAAGTGGGGTTCATCCCTGGAATGCAAGGATGGTTTAACATCCGTAAATCAATTAACATAATCCATCATGTCAGTAGACTTAAGGATAAGTAATGCTTTTTAAATTTCTTAGTTTTAATTCCTTATAGTGAAAATTCTGTAATTTCTGCTGAGATGAAAAAGTTTGATAGATTGGTCTTATGCCATAAGGGTTAATGGAATGTGTTTGTGGAGTGCTGTCCCTTTCCTGAGAGTTGACAGATCTGCAAATGGCAGCTGTGGTGGTGGAAGCAGAAGCAATAGGATGGTGACTGGAAGGGGACTGCTGTCAAACCACAATGCTGGTGACCTGACCTAGCAGGAGTGGGACCCAGAGGAAGACCAGGAGAGGACCCAGCCATCCCTGAAGAAGGATGATCTGTGGCTTTTATTAGAAGCTGTGTAGGTTCTTATTGCATTTGTGTCTTGGCAGGTCATAGGAATAGAATGACAAGATACTCCCTGACCGCATGGAATTTCATTGGTCTTGGATTATAAAGAGGGACCTGTTTCACGTACTCACACAATAGGTGTGTTTATATTTCCTTCACCCATGTACCTTGACATCCAAGAGGCAAGATGTGGATGGGAGGTGGGGAAATAGAATCTAAAATATTTTGGCAGGACTGTAGAGTCATGATTCGTTGTACCAAATGGGGGTGGGACAGGAAGAGAGCTGCTTCAGGAAACTGGGCACATTGACATCTGGCAGAGTTCAGGATCCACTGGTGTGATGAGACCTGTGAGATCAGGTGGTTTCATACTCATCCTACAGGAGAGGTGGCCCATCGCTCTCCTCAGACAGGGCTGACAGTCCCTTCAGAGTAAGCATACTGTCTGAAAAGCAATGACAACATAAATCCAAGAGGGAAGCTCAGTGCCTAGCATGACTGTGGTGAACCCCACTCACTTTAAAAGAAAACCTGTGGAAAACTGCACACTTCAGATTTCAAGTTCACTCCCATCTCTCGCTGTCCTAGTCCACAGCAATTGCATTGTAGAGAGAAAGATTTCTTTGATTCATTGTGCATAATTTCAGGAAGTTGGTTTAAAAAACACCTGCTGTAAGCTGGAGACTGAAGCAACAAGTTGGAAAATGATTTATTCAGGCTCTAATAACCTCTTGGTATTGACTGCAATAAGACAAATCCATTGAGTCCCATAGTGGATGCAGACAAGCTGAGTGAGCACCTAGAGCTTTTCTTACTCTTGCAATTGGGGTATGGAATGTGAAGGAAGCTCTGCCAACACACCAATCCAGGGATCCAAATGGAGTGGTCAGCCCTCCCATGGACAGCTCAGCCTCGGGGGCCTCTGGCATTCTAGGGACAGTCACTCCCCACCTTGCATGCAACCCTGGTTTTCAGATATTCTGGAAGGAAGATGGGCAGTGGAGGCAGTGGATCTCAAACCAGGTCTCTAAGCTTTGCCCTCTGTGCAGGGTCCTCTCCATTTGATTCTTACTGTGTGAGATTTTGTTGAATACAGAGAATACATCACTGTAAGGATTTTTCAAAGGTAGGTTAAGTTACTGAGCAGGTGTTGTTGAAAATGGGAGAGACACAATATCTACTCCAATGAGTTAAAGAGATTATGGTCCCCCAGAAAATGCATGCAAGATTAACTAACCCAAATTGTCCCAACTCAGAGGCTGTTGGGTCCTCTACTTTAGACCAGAGTTTGTGAAAGAGAGGCTAATTCATTGTCATTCATGTATCCCCAAGGATTGGTGCACAGTAAATTTTGTGTGAGCATCTGTATACTGAACTCTAGTAGGATTAAAACAAAACAAAACAAAACAAAAAAAACCTTTCATTTGGAAATAATTTTAAGTTTACAGAATAAATGGAAGTGTAGGTCAAATGACACTTGTATATACTTGACCCAGGTTCACTCTTGTTTGTTAACATCAGTTTCTACATTTGTTCTTTTTCTCTCTCTGCTTCTTTCTTTATTCATAGTATTACTATTTCTTCCTGAACCACTTGAGAGTAAGTTGCATATGTCATCACTGTTTATCCTTAAGTATCTCTGCGTGTTTTCTAAGACTCAAGATATTCTCTACAAACCTGTGTTGTTGATTCCCATTATTTTAACAGACTGCCTACTGCCTGTATTCCCACTGTCTCAATTATTACAAAATATTCTCTATAGCTTATTCTCTCCTTCCAGTACAGGACCCAGTCCACCATCAGGTACTACAATTATTGTCACATGTCTTTAGTCTTCCCCCTAATACATACTTTGTCATTTATGACATTGACTTTTTATGAATATAGTCCCAACTCTTCTGTATTGCTATGGGTATATATTCTAGATGTGGGTCTGACTTTTTTCTCCACATCTCTCAGACAGTACATATTTTCAAGGACTTAGTTGGTGTCTGGCTTATTATCATGGGAACTGACTCATCACCTCAGATCAATAGACCAAATTTTTCACTAAGGAAATGAACCAGGAACCAAGAGTCCCACTATGCTGAATCTGCTACAAATTGCCAACTTGAGTATTAGAATGGTACCAGCAAGGTACCAGCTTTGAGATGACAGCCTGGGTGTTTGGAATGCTCTGTTTCAAGATGCAGCATGTACTCTGAACCAGTGGCTATGTTATGAGGCTGTCCCTGAGAAATCAAATAAATGGGCCTGGCAACCAAGGATAAATGTAGAATTGGTCATTTTTCCTTGCTGTTTTGACATGTTTCACATTCTCTTGGGGGTGAGGAACTTCTATCAAGGAACATCTGAAAAGGATACACCTCAATTTAAAGCTATGGCTGCCTCCTGGTCATTTTGGGCTCCTCCAGCAGACAGAGGTGTTACTCTACTGGTGGTGATAATTGACCCTGATCATCATGGAAAGTTAAGGTTATAGCTACATAATGAGGTAGGGAAGATGTCCAAGTCCCTTTTTTGTACCATAACTCTATATCTAAGATTAGGTGATTACTACAGAATGGAAAATTGTTTCCCATAGTTCTGGAAGTCAGAAGTGGGAAATGTTTTTGTCCCAGTGACTGTGTCCTCATTTGGCAGAAAAGTGGAAATGAGAAAACCCACAAAAGTCTTTATTTTCATTAATTTAATCTTATTTTAGTGCTATGAAATATTTAAAGAAACCCAGGAGTTGTTTTTTTTTTAATTTATGGATTATTTTTAGTTATACATGACAGGAGATTCCATTTTGCTATACTTATACAACATGAAATATATTTTATTCTAGGTAGAATCTCCTTCTTATGGATGTACTTGATGATGTGATTCACGGTGTTGTTTTCATATACATACATGGGGAAAGTATGTCAGATTCAATCTGCTCTCTTTCCTTTTTCGCTCCTCCTTTCCCTCCATTCCTCACTGTCTAATCTACTGTGCTTCTAATCTTCCCCTCACCTCCCTTTCTTATATGTTAGCTTCCATATAGCAGAGAAAACATTTGACTGTTGTCTTTCAGGGACTCTTATTTAGCATGATAGTCTCCAGATCCATCCATTTGCTTGCAAATTTCATAGTCATTCTTTATTGCTGAGTAATAGTCCATTGTGTATATGTACCACATTTTCTCTATTCATTTATCTATTGAAGGTAACCTACGTTGGTTCCATAGCTATTGTGAACTGAGTTGCTATAAACATTGATGTGGTTGTGTCACTGTAGTATGCTGAGGAGTGGTTATATACTGAGGAGTGGGAGAACTGGGTTAAATGGTGGTTCCACTCAAAGTTTTTTGAGAAATATCCATTCTGTTTTCCAGAGTATGTCACCCAAATTTGCATTCCCACCAGCAATGTATGAGTGTACCTTTTACACCACATCCTCACCAACCTTTATTGTTACTTGTATTCTTGATAATCACCATTCTGACTGCAATGAAATGGAATCTCAGTGTAATTTTAATTTTCATTTCTCTAATGGCTAAAGATGTTGAACATATTTTCATAGATTTATTGACTATTCATGTTTCTTCTGTGAAGTGTCTGTTCAGTTCCTTTGCCTATTTATTCACTGGGGGTTATTTGGTTTTTGTTTTGTTTTGTTTTGTAATTTTGGTGTTGCGTTTTTTCAATAGCCTTTATATGTAGTCTTTTTTGAATAGTTTTTATATAGTTTGGAAATTAATGCTCTGAGTTGCAAGTGGCAAATATTTTATCCCATTTGGTAGACTTTCTCTTCATGCTTTTGATTATTTCCTTTGCTGTGAGGAATCTTTTTAGTTTGATGTTGTCCCATTTATTAATTCTTGATTTTACTACTTGTGCTTTGAGAGTCTTATTAAGGAAGTCAATGCCTGAGCCAATGTATTGAAGTGCTGGGTGTACATATTCTAGTATGTGCAGGGTTTCTGGTCTAAAACCTAGGTCCTTGGTCCATTTTGAGATGAGTTTTTACAAGTCCCTTTTATATAAGCTCCAATCCATTAATTAGGGTTCCTGACATAAACAGCAAGACCTTACCTCTTCATACCATCACAAGGAAGATTAAGTTTCAACATGAACTCATGGGAAACACCATTGTACAAACCACAGCAGAGGAGGATGTCTCAAGCCTAGAAGATATTCATCTGAAACCTCTTGGTGGTTCCATACATTGGTTACAGAAAATGAAATGATGAAAACCACAGCCTGACAAAGACATTATTCCCAAGGCTCAGATCCCTTTAAAGAAGATCTGGGGGCTGGGGAGATAGCTCAGTTGGTAAAGTGGTTGCCTTACAAGCACAAGTCCCTGGGTTCGAACCCCAACACCGAAAAAAAAAAAAAAAAAAAAAAGAAGATCCGAATTCCCCATCAGGAGCAACTGAAATGCTAATCACGGATGAAAGGATCTAGAATGAGTGGTGGAGGAGGAAGATGAGCATCAATTAGCTTGAGACCAACTGCAGCATTGATGTTGTAACATACCTCTACTATTTGGAAGTGAGGATCTTTTTGTTGCTAGAAGGATCTTTTAGTTAATGTTTCCACTAACACTTCCATTGCAAGCATTTTTGCACATTGTTTTTATCAGCAAGTGTTTGTTACTTGAAGGACATGGTAAATTTATCAAGAAGGAGAATGAATTTGAATTGGAGCCACACCTGTGTCCCGTGGCATCCCTCTACATACCAGGGATGTTTTAGTGGTAACATGAAGACTTTTCTCTGTTTTGAAGAACACATTTGTTCTGCTTTCTGGGCAAGCTAGAAGTGTTGGGAAGCTTCATGGCTCTGGCAAGTAGATCTGAACTCAGAATAGATGGGGAGTTGGTGGGAAAACAACCTTTTCAGACCTTCATTGTCTCCCCGAGGACCTCCAGCATTAGTTGCCCTCAATTGTAGTTGCCTGGTTCATGGATCCTTTTTTGGTTTATTTACTTTTCCCACCACATATTTCTAGTTTCCTGTTTATATTTTCTGGCTTCACTTCCTAAATCTCCCTGTTTGAAGTCCTGCTTCTCCAGACATCCAAACTAAGACTGCGCTTCAAAGTTCTCACAACTATTCCATCTCACTCTAGTCAGAACAACAATTATCAAGAATACAAGTAACGATAAATGTTGGCAAGGACGTAGGGGGAAAGGTACACTCATATGTTGCTGGTGGGAATTCAAATTGGTACAACCACTCTGGAAAGCAGTGTGGAAGTTCCTCAGAAAATGTGGAATGGAGCCACCATTTGAACCAGTTATCCCACTCCTCTGTTTACACCCCAAAGACTTAATATTAGCATACTACAGTGACACAACCACACCAGTATTTATAACAGCTCAATTCACAATAGCTAAACTGTGGAACCAGCCTAGGTGCCCTTCAACAGATGAATGGATAAAGAAAATGTGGTACATATACACCATGGAATATTACTCAGCCATAAAGAGAAATGAAATTATGGCATCTGCAGTAAATGGATGGAACTGGAGACTCTCATGCTAAGTGAAATAAACCAACCCCCCCAAAACCAAAGGTGGAATGTTTTCTTTGATATGTGGATGCTAACTTACAATAAGTCAGGTGGTGGGGGGGTGTAGGAAAGAGTAGAAGTACCTTGGATTAGACAAAGGGGAATGAAGGGAAGGGAGGGCAAATTGCAATAGGAAAGACATTACTTTCCTATGCATATATGAATACAAGACCAATGTAATTCTACATCATGTACAACCAGCAGAATGGGAAGTTATACTCCATATATGTATAATATGTCAAAACACATTCTACTATTATATATAACTAATAAGAACAAATTTAAAAAAAATTTTAATAGACAATTAAGGAAAGGGTAAGCTACCAGGTATGAGAATTTTTTGTAAAACGTGTCTCAGACAAAATACCTGTGCCTAGAATATAATAATCCTTTTTACAGCTCAATAAGAAGACAACTATTACAGTTGGACCTAGAATGCCCCCCCAACCAAGGATCATGTGTTTGTTGATAATTAAGCAGTGTTCAGAGGTGATCATTAGGAAAGTCACGGGATCATGAGGGCTCTGATTTCATTAGTGGATTAATCCATTTGGAGATTCATAATCTGATAGCATCATTGAGTGGTGGTGAAAACTGTAGGCCATTGTGCCTAGTTGGAAGAAGTGAATCACTGGGGGTTTGTATAGGCAAGGTATATCTTGCCCTGGCCCCTTCTTGGATTGCTGCTTCCCAGGTGCTAGGAGCTGAGACGCTTTCCTCTGCCAAATCCTCTACCATGCTGATCTGCCTCACCTCAGGTTCAAAGCAAGGGAGTCAGCCAACAGTCAACTGAATCTGCAGGACACATGAGCCAAAGTGAACCTTTCTTCCTTTAAGGCAACTTTTTCAGTATTATGCCACAACAATACAAATCTACCACAACAGACCAATTTTTAGAAAATGGATAAAAAAATATTTAAAAGACACTTCCAAAAACAGAGATGGTAAATAAACACATGAAAAGGTGATGACAGCATTAATCATCAATAAATGCAAATTCTATCTATAATGAGATAATAAGAAAGAAATAACAGGGCCTTAGAGAAACTGCCTTTACTCAAACCAGTGACTTTTCACTTAGGCCTCCCAGTGCCCAGTGGGCAACTGAGAACTGGGTGTAGCTTGGCATCTCTGCCTTCATGTGTGTCTGCATTTATTACCTTGAACTTGTCACACTCTCAGCTCTGCACATAGGCATGTTGATCACTTTAGGAGTGCTCATGTAAATCAGATGATATCAGATTAAACAGCCCTAAATTTATCTAATCTAGATTGTTTGGAAAACTGACATAACATGTGCAGCATCCTGTTTCAGACTCAGAGTGGCACTTAGAAGCATTAGTCCTTGTCCTCACCTTCCAGGAAACCACCTCCACACCATTGGTGATACCAAAAGCTCTGTCCTTATATGTACAATGCCAATCCAACAACAAGAATAAGGTTTTGGAAAGGAAAGGAAAGGAGGAAAGGAGAGAAAGAAAGGAAAGGAAAAGAAAGGAGGAACTAAGGAAGAAAGGAAGGGAAAAAAGAAAAATGAAAAAAAGAAGGAAGGAAGGAAGGAAGAAAGAAAGAAAAAAAGAAAGAAAGAGAAAAAGAAAAAGAGTTGTTTTTCTTTAATTTGCTAGCAATGAAAATATGCTATGGAATCCTTTCCCAGAGAGATAAGGATTCTGGCTGCTAGGGGGAACAGTGGTGTTTTGAAAAAGACATAGAAAAGCTACATTCCAGCTGTCCCTTTCCAGAGTCAGAATTCACTGGGAGATGGGCATTGCTTAGATATGCAGGTGCCAGCCCCAGAGTCTGGATTCCTTCATTCTTGTGGTTCATAAACCAATGGACAGATAACAGATTGTGTTGGGAAGAAGTTAACTTTGCTTCCTTCATGTCTAGTGAGAGGGGAGGAAGAAGAGGAAGAAATAGCAGCAAGGGTTAAACGCAGATGGAGTGGACTCTCGTGACAGTGGTGAGATGGCCACCCTAAGCAGAAGCTATTGTCTCAGGGCAAGGGACCAATTGACTCAATCAATCCATCTTCCAGGATCCCAGGTCTGACAGCTAAACATCTGGGCAGCAAATGGAACCTGCCCCTTACTTCTCCAGAGCCACCTGGCAGAACCAGAACCAAGGGAACCATCAATTGGACCACAGTCAATTAAGACACTCAATTAGGCATGACTGTGACCCCTGCCCCAATTCTTCCTGGAAACTTAGAGCTCATGGTAGTGACCCAAAACAGGATGGAGATGCCGGAGCCCATGCTGCCTTCCCAATGTGGCCGTCCTGCTTTCTCTGTTACGTTTTCTGTTTGGCTTTGGGACAGGCGGCCAGATGTTGTGTGTTGGGTCTCTGGAACAGGACTGCAGTAACAAAGGAGTATTAAACGGTCTATTAACAGGACTGACAGTGAAGCAAAAATGAAGGACAGGCAGTTAGTGTAGATAGGTGATCTGGGTCACACAGGAGAGATAAAAACTGACTTGGGTCTGGGGAGAAGGAGACGGCCTCTGGGGCACTGAAATGCTGATGTCTCCAGAGCCCTTCCTCCACCCATTACCAAGGCCACCTGCCTGTACTGTTCCTCCCAAAAGGCTGCTAGTGAAGCGCCTGGGTCTCCCTTCCCACCAGGGATCGCTCTGCCATTTGGTCCTTCCCCCTTGCCCATTTGCTTCCCACCTGTTGGTGAATGCCCCCTGGTCATGCAGGCAGGATGGGGAGAGATAAGGGGGAAAGGAGGGCATGAGAACCAAGAGAATGTAAAATTGATAAAAGCAACCGGACACTCCCCACTTCTTTGGGCTACCAGCTCTGGCCCCCTTCTCTGCAGAGAAGTCTGTGTTACTGTTCTTTAAATAAAACTTGCTTTCTACTCTTGCTTGAGCATTTCTTGGGTATTCAAACTTCAGCATCTGGGGGAATGGAGCTCAGTCCTGACTGGTTTTCATCACGGGTGACATCAAGAGTTATTTGAGTGCCAGTGAAAATGGGAAGCAACTGACTTCCTAACCTTGGTACAAATGGAAACTGGAAGTCACTCTGGTGGCTTCAGAGTTAAACATCCACGTACTACAGGATCCAGACAATCTATAGGCATCACCCACATGCACTTGAACCCCAAATGCACATCCACATGCTGCTCTCATGGCCACACCAACCAGCACGTGGCACACAGGCTTGGTCTGAGTGCATCCTTGGCTTCTTCCATCTCATTTATCTAGTTACTCACTTACATTGTGTGTGACACCTGTGCTGGTCTGCAACAATTTTAAACACACTTAACAGTCATCCTTCAGCCTGGGGACAGGAGAAGCCCTGGACTAGATGGCTTGCCAGCCTGGACACAGCAATTGGATATTCCCTACAGCAAGACTGTAGAAACAGAAACTCCTTTTGCCTCATCTACTGGGCTTACAAGGGCTTCCTCTCCATTCACACTGCCATGATATAAATATCAACCCAATCCTTCTGAAGCCGGAAATTGGCATTGATACAGAGAACGTGCATACTTTACTCATTGGCAAATACTTTTTCCACGTTCCAGAAACTGACTAAATTCATTAAGTTCATCTTGTGTAACCTCTGGAAATGGGGGAAAATTTCTTCTAAACCTTATCAGGAGCTTAGAGTGGCTCAGCTGCTGCTGCCCCAGTGCTGTGACTTTCACCCATCATGGATGTCTTAGGGATCTGGAAGGTTGATAGTGGTATTTTTATGTGGGGCATGAAAATGTATGGATCCTCACTGTCTGTCTCCGAGCCTGTGGGGCTGCCTGTGGTGTGACGCCTGGAGGCCATGTGCTGTGGGAAGATGTAGTTGCGAACTCTGAACACTGGGCTGTGCCAGTGTGGCCAGGAAAAGATACAGAGGTTTTGTGCTTGACCCTGGATCACGTGGATAAAGGGCCCACCACCCTGGGCAAACTTCTGTGTGTTCATTTTGCTCCTTAAGAGGAACAAGACCCTTGCGTCCTGAGAGAAGTTGTCACTCCTGAAATAGGAAGAAGAGAAGGACAGGGCTGATCCCAGGAAGGAAGCTGGAGTTGTGGAAGCCCTGTGCATTTCTCTGAAGTCTACCAGGGACCTGCATGTGACTAGATGTGACTTTCCTAGATGTGACTTTCACTCAACCTAGGATACAACTCAAAACCTGGTTAAATACCTGCTGAATGTAAGCTAGGGTTGGGACTTAGTGCTCACCTAGCATGTGATAGGCAGTGGGTTCAACCATCAGCACCACATAAAATAAATGAATAAAATAAAGGTACTGTGTCCATCTATGACTCAAAAATATTAAAAAAAGAAAAACATGCTGGACATCTCTCCTGAACTGGACTCCAGTGCATCTGCAATGTGTACACTCACCCAGTATTGGCCTCAGGCCCCACCACCCCATGTGCCTTTGCTCAGCTGGGTCAGTCTTTCCTGCACCCCAGAAGGTGTCCACATGCCTCTTACACTACCTGCTTGCTCAGCGGTGTCATTCTTCTGTGTACCCTAGCTTTCTTGCCCAACCCGTCACTGCCTGCTTTCACTATTGGTCAGTATTCCCTGCACCTCAGCAAGATTATCCCTGCCCTCACACTGCCTGCATATTCTAAGTGAGTCAGACTTCCCTGTACCCCTGCAGGTTGCCCTTAGCCACAACATGCCTGCTTGCTCAGTGGGGCTATTCTTTCCTGCACCCTCACAC
The DNA here is from genome assembly GCF_902686445.1 of Sciurus carolinensis. Lineage (NCBI taxonomy): Eukaryota > Metazoa > Chordata > Mammalia > Rodentia > Sciuridae > Sciurus > Sciurus carolinensis. Next base: position 103,478,388 of record NC_062217.1, read on the forward strand.
AGTCTGCTTGCTCTCATTCCAAGGCACCAAGAGGAAACACATTGGAAAGCAAATATGGTGAAGTTGAGAGCAATCTGGGTGGTGTCAGAGAGGATCCAGTGAACCCTGACACCTCTAAGTGTTCACAGGAGTCAGCTCATGGACTTGGGTTCTGTAAGCGAGGAGGAGACATCCGAACCAAGCCCACACATTTATTTTCTACCATGCGTTACAGCCTATCAAGAGGCAGAGCAGAAAATACCTTTGTGTAAAATGGAAAAATCTATAGCAAAACTCCCATTTTGGAACAGTATTCAGGCTAGAAAAGAGGTTAATCATTATTTTTTAAAGTCAGTCAAGTGGTAAAGAGAAACCAAGAGGCAGGTCTGTGTCAGAATTCTCTCCAGTGCCCTCTTCTGGGCAGTACCATTAGGTCTCTATTGATAAGGTCCACCTGGCTCCCCAGCATGACATCTTACATTTCACAAGGGTTCTGTTCTGTGTTGGTGTTCTGGAGAATTGGAGGGTGAGGTTGAAGATCCAGGTCTGATTTTTCATCCTTTATGTTAGGATTCCTTATAGGATTGTATTTGGGAGAAAGAGAGTCAATATTCACAGCAGCAACTCTCAGTTTCTGGAGGCCTCAGGGTCTTGATGCATTTGAGGAGATCTCAGATGTATAACAAGTTGACAGCTGTGTCTAGAGGGCTATGAGGCTCAGTCCCACTCATGGGACATCTGACCTGTGGAAGCTCCTCCGACCTCAGGAGCTCATATGGAGAAGAAGCCAGCATCTTGCTAGAAGGAAGACAGGCAGGTGTGCAGGCCAGATCCATCTTCTGTCTACATGAGCCTGATAGTTGGGAGCTCCACGACCATCCCCAGGATTCACTGGTCACCCTAGGCCTCTGAATTCCAACTGTCCCAGGCACCAGATAAACAGATGTGGGTGATTATGATGGTAAACTTTATGTTGTGTCCTTCACAGATTATTTTTTTATAAAGAAGTAAAAAGCATTCAGGAGGAGGAAGAAGAAGAAACTTAAACTGATGGCCTATCAGAATCAACTGGTGTCAGGAGGCTACAGAGTGGCAGCTTTACATTCTGAAAGAAAACTGTGGTTTTGAGATTTGAAGCCACTGAAGGCTCTCTCAAAATGAAAATCCCAAAGCTTGGCATGTTGGCTGTACCTGTAATCCCAGGGATTCAGGAGGCTGGGACAGGGGGATTGCAAGCTCATATTCAGCTTCTGCAACTTATAGATTCTATGCCAAAATTTAAAAAGAAGGGCTGTTCTATTTGCATACATGATTACATGACCAATATAATTCTACATCATGTACAACCACAAGAATGAGAAGTTTTATTCCATATATATAAAATATGTTGAAACTCATTCTATCACGTACAACTAATAAGATCAAATTAAAAATGATAAAAGAAGGGTTAGGGTGTGGCTCAGTGGGAGCACACCCTTAGGTTCAATCTCCAGCACTGAAAAAATGAACTGATACATATATACCTGAGATACATGGGCAATGTGTCACAGGGACCTCACATGGCAAGAGAAGGTAAGGGAGCTAAGGAGAAAGGAAATCAGGGAAAGCCTCACTACACAATTTTAAAATTTTCCTTTTCTATATGTTTTAATACATTAAGTCCCAGATTTTCAAACATGTGAATATTTCAGTGAAGTTGACACAGGTGCATTACATTCAGACTCTAGAGGTAGACATCATTTATATGTACCTTCCAGATATAAGAAAATACACATGAATATTTTCATATGTTCCAACCATTCACTTATTACTTTTATGAAAAGAAAAGAACACTAAGAATGCAGTGTTTACTTCAAAGGAACCATAAATGGTGTGTATGTTGCTCATTTTTACAGGGATCCTGTATGCAGAACAATGTGTCACATGGGTCGCATGACCTGGGGGAGCCAGTTGCTCTCACTCTAGTGACATGCACACTTCTGGGGTTCACCTTTCTTTCTGGTCCCCTGCTTCTGCCTGAAGAATGCCCTGCCTATACCTTCAAGGAATATATCCTGGGAATTCTTTTTCCTGAGAATGTCTTTTTTTTCACATTTATGAAGTGTCCTCACACAGGCAGACTTCAGAGGATTTCTCCAACTTTGCATTAATTTCATGAGTGTTTTCCTTTCTGATGTGTATTGTTGTTATAGAAGACTTAAGAGTCAGTATCTGATAACTCCAGAGTTGGTTCAGGTTGGTCTCTGTTCCTTCCTTAAGACTCTTGTTCTCTGTATGTTGAGAAAGTCTGGATTGTCTCCTGAATACTGTGACTGGCATATTGCATGAACTCTGGATTTTAACAATTCTTTGGAGAATGGACAGTTTTGATTCCGCAAGAAAATGTCCTGATCCTTCGCCCCTGTGTGTGGCAGTTAATCTGTGTCACAGACTTTCCTTTGTGGCTTAGTTACTGAAGTTGGGGGCTCTTCAGCTCTCAGAGAGCAGATTCAGAGAAAACACAACCATGTCAAGAACAAGACTCTGCATGCTCATGTGTGAGTGTAGGGGAGGCAGTACCAGGGCACAGATCCTAGGGCAGCACAACAGGAGCATCTGTGGAGCAGGCAGGGACCAACCTCCTGTTGTTCCTACACATACGGATGGGTTGTGATCACCCTGCACTCTTCATGGGCCTCCCCCTGTGACACATGGCTCACCACCCAAAGTCTGCCCCTCAGGATGTGACATTTTACTTTTGAAGTAGAGGTGCCTACATTTAGTGTCTCTCCTGCACATGTGCTATTCCTAGCCACCTGGAATCTGCCCTGACATCAGGGAAGTTTCCTCACAAGGTTCTGGAGCAGGATGAACTGCTGCACTGCCTCAGAGAGTTTGCTTTCCACAGTCTTGCTTTTTCTGGCTCTGGCTTCCTGTGTCTTCACTGAATGAATAGTTATCAAAGTTGAGCTAACTTCCCAACCACCCATCTCTGGTGTGCTTTCTTAATTTTATAGCCTTGCAGACTACCTTTCTATCTCCTAGCTCATTGGTGTATCTGTTAACACTGTAAGACTGGGAACATGCACCCACAATTCTGTCCCAGCAGTGGGTAGCTCCAGGTCCTCTGCCACACTCTCTGTAGTGTATGGCCTGTCCACCTTTCTACCATTCATTTATCAAGTGTCCTGGGTCCTTTCTTCTCAGAGGACCAAATGTAATAAGACCCATAATATCAGGGAGAGAGATTATAGAAATTGACTAGAGTGGTACCCACACCATTTTCTCACCTCTTGAAGGGGTGGGTTACGAGAATCTCCAGTTCAAGGCCAGCTTCAGCAACATAACAAGACCCTCTTTTCTTCTGAAATAAAAAAAGAGCCTGTGGTGTGGCTCACCAGTAGACTGCTAGAATAGTATGCACAAGACCTTGGGATTGATCCCTATTGTCTCAAGAAATGTGGCTAGGTTAATCCAGAGAGGAGATGAATTCCAGCTGGGAAGATGAACAGAATTTTACAGAGGAAGCAGATGCAGTGGATCCAGCAGCATCACTGATGCATCCCTTCTATGACTCATGAGCAGTGTCTCAGAAGTGAGGTGGTGCAATGCCAACATTGTATTGAACCTTCTGTGCCAGGTGTGATCTACAGCAAGATGAAGAGCAGTGTCCACAGCTCCCAAGGAAGGTGTGATCTCAGGATCCCCAGCTGCCTCTGTGAGAAGGAGCATGCCACAAAAACCTCAGGAGCACCTTGTACACATTAGTTTCCAGGCATAAGTGTTAAGTACCTTGTATATAAGTGTTACTTTAAGACCTGGTACTCTCCACTCCTTGGCACTTAGTGGGAGGGAATACAGCCAGAGAACAGCAGGAAACAGAACTGATCTGTCCAGAACTTATTGATGCTCCTTGCAAGCCTTACATTAGCTCTTCCCATTCTGGAAATGAGTAGACAGGAGGTCAAAGAGTTAATGAAGTGATCAAGATGGCAGACAATGGCAGAACCTGAATCTGGACCCCACTGTGACTGACCAGAAGCCCCACTGACCCACTGCAGAGAATCTGGGAGCTGACTTCAGTCCTGCAGCTGCCTCGCCCAGGGGTCCTTACTTTCTAGCCCTCTCTTCCTGGATTAAGCTCCTCTCCCTGTGAGTGGTAGAGGGTGATGTGTGCACCTCAGAATGAAGGTGTTGGGCTATTCCACCAAATCAGGCAGCCTTTAAGGTAGGGTCTGAGCCAGACTCAGTGATGTGTGCTTATAATCCACTTACTTTTCCACAAGGGAAGTTTCCCTGGAACCTGATCATCACTTGCCACTGTCAAGGACTGTGGGGGTTACATTAGATCACCTTCTGTTGTTTACTTACCTGAAAAGAGGTCCTCCTCACTGCCATCTTTACAGCTGTAAAGCAAGGGCACAGGAGCCCCTGGGTTCATCTGGTTACAAGACCTTACTTGTTTCATCTTAAAGCTCTACATAGGGGCACAGTGGCACCTGGCATGTGTGGTCATGGGACCATGCTTATCCAATCTTACAGCTCTAAAAAAGGAGCCAAGTATCCCCTTGCTTGGTGTGGTCACAGGGTGATGATCTTGCCTACCTTGCACTCTCTGTTCCATGGCTCATACACTGGTCCAAATGGGTGCACAGGTAGAGGTGCTGCTGCAGTGCTCTGGAGGACCAGGTGGGCTGTGCCTCCTCCCACTCAGGGAGCTTGCCTGTCAGAGAGCAGTCCAACTGTGGTGTGGCAGGTTGGAGCATCTTTGTTGTTGGCAGTGCTGCTGACATGAGAGGTTCATTTTAGCTCTAGAGAAGCAGGGTTCCTTGACTGACTACAGAAATGTTTCTCAGGGAACCTGTAGGTGAAAATAAGGAGGGGTGGGAAACGACCCTGTTCTGAAGTGGGTAAACATTGGATGGATAGATATTAAGCACTGAAGTCACACCCAATGGTAACTTCCCTCCTCACATACCCCTGCTTTTTCTCTGCCCTCTATGTAAGCAGTGGGGGTCTCTGGTCATCTATCTCTTGCTGCTCTTGAGTAGCCCCAGTACATGTGGCTCCCTGTGGTTCATAGTCACACCTTTTGCAAAGATGGCCCCCATTCTGCTTCCATCTTTGCTGAATAGGCCTCATCAGCCAGGCCATGGAATGTGCCCTGTTATATAAGTGACCTAGGTTCCTTCTGCCACCCACTGCAAGTCCCCAGGGATAGAAAAGCACCCTCCAGAAGCAATCCCAGAAACAAATTCCATAAGTGATACAGAATCATCATATTTCTTCTGAGAACTGTTTCCCCTTTGTCAGCATCACCCCTGGGTCTCTTTAGGGAAGAGCTGTCAGTCAGGAAGTTGTTTCAAGCAACCTGAAGTCAATATTCAAACTGTGTCCCTCCCAGTCTTGTATTTATACTGCAGGCTTTACCCTGAGTAGGTTTGTGTGGGTTATGTGAGGAATCGGAAGGTGGCAAAGGAAATAAAATCCCAGGGGTGGACAGAAGGGCTAAAAAGAGAGTCAGGTGGATGTGGAGGCACATCTTCTTTTCTCAGCACTGGAGGGGCTGAGGTGGGAGGAGGGCTGGAGCCCATATGCTCAGGCCAGCCTGGGTAAAACCAGAAGAGTCCATCTCAAAAACAGAAAAGACAGAATTTTTGTAAGAAAAAACATCTCTGTCTTCCACAAAACTCCTTTCTGTTGAAAAAAGACACAAGTGTTATGATGGGTCCCCATGCATCCCTTAATAAATGAAAGGTAAGAGGGTATGCCTGCCGGGAGCCCAGCAGAATGTGTCTCAGGGGATTGAGAGATCTCCTTTCCACAGAACCATCATTTAAGAATACCAACTTTAAAAACTCCATGATGCACCCTTGAAGTCCTGAGTGAGAGCAGAAAGCATTTGATTCAATTTAAAGAAGTAATCAGAACCTTTGACCAAGAGGTTAGGCATTGGAACAAAAAATCAGACTTTAATGAGAGAGAATCCTGCTGTCACACAGCTGTATGACCTGGCTTCAGTGCTGGCTAGCTCTGAGAGTTGTTATCACTTGCTAGTTGGATTTATACTATGTCTCTGCTTTCAGGGCAGAAACTCAAAGCAGAGTTGCTGTCACATACTTCTGTGGCTGTTGAGGGCTGCTGTGAATGTAGGCATATCCTCTCCTATGACAGTGCTGGATCCTGAGCTAAGTTGTGGGAAGGCTCTTGACAGACCTGGGAACAGAAAGGCATTGCTTTGAGGGAGTTTTAGGCAATGAAAGCTGAGTGTCTGTGCAAACACAGCCCAGGTGAAAAGAAAGATCTTCACTTCTGCAAAGTGTCAGTGTTAGACAGGAAAGAAGTGGTGTTTCCTTATTAGAAAAACAATTTGCAGACCCATTACTGCACTAGCATCTTTCATGAAAAGTTGAGAGATGCTGACCCTTTACTCCCTCATATCTCCCCACTCATCTGGGAAACCTGACTAATGAATAATCTCTGACTCTTTATAAAAATATTGTATTAGATGTAAATGGACCTTTATTTTACTTATTTATTTATTTTTATATAAATTTATATTTGGTACTGAGGATCAAACCATGGGCCTCACACAGGAGAGGAAAGATCACCACCAAGCCACAATACCAGTCCCTAAACTTTGACCCTTCTGGAGGATTTTTGTAGGAACTGCTCATTTTGTATACAAGCTGCTAACTTGAAACACACTGTATTCTTCTCTTGAGAAGGAAGGCAAACATCTTTCTTCAGAAAGACCTCACAGTACTGAAGCTCTCACATGCAACTAATGTCCTCCACCTAGTAACTGAACCTCCAGACAGCTAAGAGAACATCCCTCATGTACAGGAAGCCAAGGGCCCAAGGGAACGCATTCTTTAGAAGACAAAGATATTGAGCAACTATTCAATTATTTCACTAACAATCTTCCTGATTGTGTAAAACCTCCCCTCACTCAGCACTCAGTGCCCAAGTCAGTGTCCCTGGCCTGTTGATGAACTCCACAAGACAGTCTGGCTTGCTGCCTGTCCCCACACCATGCTTGGCCCACAAAAACAGACTCTGTAGTCAGCTGCTCAGATCTGAAACATCATCATATAGAGCAAGCTGGAAGACATGCATGGAGAATCAAGGAGCTTCCCACCAGAGAGAGCACACAAGACAAGTTAAAACCCACTTTGAAAAACTAAGCAACTCTTCCCAAAGAGTGAAAGAAATGGGCTCATAATCTTCCCCCAAGAAGACAAAAATTAGAGCTCCAAAGCAGTACTTCACCCAAGGCCCACCTGGCTATGAACATTCTAGGGCCTGGTGTAACATGAAATCACAGTGCCCTCTATTCAGAACTTAGAGGACCTGAGGAATGCAGCAGCAAAGGCTGGTGTGAGCACAGTCCTGGGTACCTAAACCTGCTTGGTTACCCATTACCTAAATAACATATTTTTTATAAAATTGCTAAAAATTTTATGTGCCCTAAGTGTCACCATTTCAAAATGTAAAATTCTTTTCATTTTGGTACATTCACAGCTTTCTAAATGTCACAATAATATCCAGATTGACGGACCACTGCAAATGAAAGCTGAGCCAAAAATCAGTCAATTATTACCCCCCCAACCTGTCTTCTCCCAGGTGAATGTGAAGGAGTCCTGGATTGTTCATCAACATGATCACAGAGGACTGAGGCCAAGTCTAACTGCAGAGGCTGGATGGAGGAGGACCCAGGAAGTCTCCCTTCAGGATGGTAGTCACCAAGTGTAAGCTAAGGGAGGGAAAATGTGACCCACTGGCAGATGGAGGTGGGGTCAAGAGGCCTGAGGACAGGTCACAGAGCATATTTTGCTTCATCATGACCCTCATTTCTTGGATTCCCATTTGAGCACAGGGAGGGCCATGGGTCCTCCTGACATCTGGCCATGGGTGGCACCTGCTCTACAAACAAAGGGAACCTGAGGTCATATCAGCCTCCAGAGAAGGTGTGCGTCTGTGTACCTGTGCTCTCTACCTCCTGATGGGAGGCGCAGACCTGGCAGGTGCTCTGCACCCATTTATACATGTCCTCCTTTGCCTCAGCCACCAGGTAAAAAGTGTGCTTGTTGGTCTTGATGTCAAACACAAAGCCACATGGTAGCCTCTTCTTGTGAAAGGTCACATTTACCTGCATCTGCTCACAGAGATCCAGACTGATGATCCACAAGGGTTTCTTAGACTGGTAATGCTTGTAGTATTCCAGGACACCTAGCTCACTGCCATCCTGGCCACTCTGCAGGATGAGCCAGCATTTCTTCCAGACCTGAATCCCAGCAGAAAGTGTAAGAAGAGGTAAGAAATTAACTCATTATTTTAAAGCTTTTTCTCCATAATTTTATTTTGAGATGAGGTCCCACTAAGTTGCACAGGCTGGCCTGGAGTTTGTGATCTTCCTGCCTCAGACTTCTGAATTGTTGGGATGACAGTTGTGGCCACCATGCCAGGCATTTGAAAGCTTCTCATGGGTCAAGAAATTAATGCTGGGGATTGTGGAACCTTCAGGCTGCTCATGGCACCAAAACTCTCCTATTTTGGAAAAAACAACGAGAGGTTTGACTTGGTGTAGTGCCAGCTATGGCCCAGTTTCCTATCCATTTTCACAGCAAAACCACAGAGTTTCCCTCTCTACCAGTCCTTTGAATGACAATGAGGATATCATCAAAAAGATGAAGGCCCCCAGCCCCTCCTCTCAACACTCCTTTCTGAACAGAGACTTCCTCTGGACCCTCCACAGGGCAGGTTGCTGTTGGTCTATTCTCTGTTTGCCTTCACTGGAAAGTCTCCTTACCACTTCATTCTGAAGGGTATTGCCATTTGGAGCATTATGTGAGGAGGGACTAGGGGACATCAGCAGAAAGAACACACCCAGTGAACACAACTGCTTGTTCATACAATACGCTGTCCTCTCCTCCAGTCTCTTTAATGAACAAGGCAAAACCCACAGCACCATCTGATGCAGGAAAAAACTTAGGACAAGGAAAACCCAAGCAAGGAAATTCCTGTCAATAACACATCAAGATTTTCTTAGACACAAACAAGGTCACTGTCAACTTGTATTGAAAGGCAGAAGAACAGCAACAGATGAAATAGTTTGAAAACAAGAATGAGCTGCAGGAGTTGGTCCACCAGACTTGCAAACTCATCCCATGACCAGTCAGAAAGACCAATGCTGAGGGCGGACACAGGGAGAGACACAGGGTCAACAGACTGAACCAGAGCCCCAGGAGAGGGCCAGAGAAATGGACCAGCTGACTTTGCACAAAGCCAAGAGAACAACTCAGTGAAAGGGCAACTTGGTCCACAGTAGTGCAAAGCAGCAGGTAACAGCCACTGGATAAAGGAAATGTGCTATGTCTCAACCTTATACAAAAATTAAAGTGGGCCATGGATCTGGGGGAAGCACAGCTCTATGAGATGCACAGTGTGTTGGTCAGTTCCTCCCCACTGTGACCACCACACCTGCCAAGGGCACCTCTGAGGAGCCAGGGTTTATTGGATTCATGATGTCACTGTGTGGTTGGCCAACTCTGCTGCAGAAACCTCATAGAGAATGGGCAGGAAAGAGGAATGGTGCTCAGTTTTGGGAACCAGAAAGCAGGGACAGAGAGACAGGCAGTGAGGGACCTTACAAGTTCCCCAGCCACATCCTGGGATCCAGTTCCCGAAGAAGAAAACCCAACTTGCTTCTCATTTCCAACACCTCCCACAAGTCCATTCAAGTGATAGGTTATAGGTTTTGCTCACAGTGGGGCTGGACTCCAAGGCCTCACTCATGCTCTGCAGATGCTCTACCACTGAGCTGTAGCCCAGCCTGCTCCATTCAAATTATTAACTCATTATGTGGGTTTGTTGCTCCCTGTTGAGCAACAAGGTCCGATGTACCTCCTCAGGGCCCGCCTGAGGAGAATACGGGGCCGAGCAGGATGATGAGTGTTGGCGGCAATGGAAACCCACCAGAGCCGGGAGGTCTGTCAGCCCACGAAGCACAGCAGGAACTCATTTATTGAGGGAGTTACACAGCTTTTATGTAGGGTGGGGGCTAGGTGGGAGCCAATCAGCTTAAAGGTCAGCAAGGCACGGGGAATTCACGAGGGAGAGCGTCCCATAGGACTAAATGGCAAGCACAAGCTGATCATGTTCATGGAACTGCTGCTAACCAATCCCAAACAGTAGCGGGTGGAGATCAGCAGGCCAATCAGGGAGTTGCTGGGTACAAACACATTTTTCAGTTTCCGGGGGAGAGTGGCAGTACAAAGAAGTCTGGGTAAACTGTTGGTGGATCAGGCAGTGCCACGTATGAGGAAGAGGTTGTCACGAGGGTGCAGCCGCCATTAGGGTACATCCCCTACATAGGTTAATCCACTGATGAGGTTAGAGCCTCTGTAATCAATCTCTTCACCTCTGAACACTGCAGCACAGACACTTGAGATCTGGGGGACACTGTAGATCCAAACCATACCATTTATGAAAACAAAACTAAACAAAATGGAGAAATCCTGGGAACCTAGGGTTAAGCAAAGCATTCCCAGATTTTTCAGTAAAGTCCAATCTAGAAAAAGAAAGATTACTAAATTGATAAATTTCTACTCATTTAAATCACTGATTCAGTGATTATAAATACAAGTGACACACTGAATGAAAATGCAAGCTGGGTGGTAATGCCTGTCATCCTCAAAACGTGGGAAAGTGAGACAGTAGAATCACCTCATCCTCAATTTAAGGCCAGTCAGCACTTAGTGAGACACCAAATTAAAAGTAAAAGCAAAACAAAACAAACAAACAAACAAAAAAACTATGAGGACTGGGGATAGAAATCATTTGTAAAGTGCCAAAGTGTTCAATCCACAATTCCACCCACCAAAAAGAAAAAAAGACAGAAAAAGAAAATGCAAGTCACACCTTGAGAAAGGGACTATTATCTTGAGTATAAGGTATCTTCAAAATTCAATATAAAATAAAAACAAGAAAAATACAGACTGAGTGAAAATGCAAGCTGGGTATAGTAGCCATGCCTATCATTACAAAAATAAGGGAGGCTTATACAGGAGGATCACCTTAACCTCAATTTGAGGTCAATCTCAGCAACACAGTAAGACCCCCATCCCAAACATAAAAAAAAAATAAACTAAAAAGGACTGGGGATGTTGGTCATTTGTAAAGTGTCCCAGTGTTTCAACTCAAATACCCACCACCAAAATAGGGAAAAAGAAGCGAATCCACACATTAAACAAATGTCTACTATCTTGAGTGTGTAAGGTTTTATCAAAACTCAACATAAAACAAAAAAAAAATCTTAAAGAAACAAGCAAAAGACTTGAGGGGACTTTGCTCAAAGAGAATAAAATCACATGCAAGGTGTTCAATGTCCTTACCCTTAAGGATTCCTAAACTAAGGTGAGTGGGACAATGGTCAAGCCAGCAGCCTGATACAAGCATGGACCAGGACACCACTTAACAAAGAGAACACGAACTGTTGACCCACAACAGCTGGGATCAGTTCCCAGAGACTCATGCTGAAACCATCTAAAAGGTAACACACCACCTGATTCCACTGAAACAACACTGATAAGATGACCAGCTCACAGACACAGAGTACAACTCAAGACTGTCAGGGATGAAAGATATACAGGGCTGGGGAAGGGCAGTGGTAGAGAATAAGGAAACAGGAGTCCTGTCCAGTCATCTTAGCACTGGAGGACTTCTGCATCCTGACTATGCTGCTCTCAGCACCTGAAGAGGCCACAACACAGGGTTTCAAGATGAGAATACATGGGAAGGCAGGGTAAAGGGCACAGGGTCTCTCTTCACCATTTCTGTCTCAGTGAGCACCTGGTTTAATGCAATGGTTTAATGCAATAAGATACATTACTTGATTTGTTTTATTTCTTCTCTAGAAACTTCCAAAAGTCAAATAAGTCACACTTCAAGAGAGATTTTATAGAAAATAGCAGAAGTGCAGATTGAATCAAATGCTAACTCTGCTCATTGAAAAATGTATGTTTGTTTTGAAATCCTGAAAGAGATTGTTCAAGGTGGTATTTCAGATAGGGATGACCTAGATGCCTCTATGGAGATGTGCATAGCAGTGTATTTTTAAAATATGAAAGGTCATCTTTCTTCAAAAAACAACTTCAAATCCCCTTAACTACTTTAAAATATATTCATTTGGATCTCTGTAAAATATGGAAGATTGATGTTTGACTTGGAATGTCTTAAGCAGAAGATACCTTAACCATCTGCTCCTGTAATACAAGAATATTAACATAGGTTGAGAGAATGGTTAATATTGATCAGTCAGTGTCATATTCTATCAGGCCTGTGAGATGAATAAGCTCAAAAATACATCCCAAATGACTAAACAAGTTGATTCATTGAGAGGAATTGTTATCGACTTATTGACCATAATTAACTAATGTGTTTATAGGTCATTATTTGGTTTCTGGATATGAGAAACACATGATCAGCTTACATGAGGAAGTTTGCCATCTTGTTAGTGATGGAAGAGGATGTGCAAAAGTCTTATCTACTATGGTGAAAACTTATGCTAGTATTTAGATTAAATGGGAACTACAGAACTCTCATGTTATTTAGAGTAAAATTTACTCTAAGTCTGATTCTCTCTGCTCCTACTCGCATGAGAGATGGTCTTGCTGGTAGCCTTATTCTTGATAATATATTAATAAAGGTTGCTGGGAAAGCCACAGCTGAGGCAAATGTGTGTGCCTCTCAGTGTACACTGGTGCCATTTATGCAGTAAGAGAAATGGATGGGGGAGGGAGTGTATACCATCTAATTATAGACAATCACAAGGGAAATCTAGGCAACTTAGTACAACTTGTTGTCTCTCATCTCCAATTAAATTTTTATTGTTTATAATTACTCTTTATCTCAAAACAGAACTTGGAATCAGATATCTCACAAATCATTTGCCAAGTACAAGTTAAAGATAATGTAGGACTTAAGCAGAAAAAAATGTGTTTCACTTTTCAAGCTTCCCTCTGAATTAAAACAAGATTGATCTTGTTACCATGGTGGTGGAACTAAATGAAAGTGCTTCCTATATTCTTCAGAATACAGTACAATATGCAGACCTTCAACAACCATTAAAGATTCTCTAATCAATTGAGTTGAGGTTCAGATCATGTTGATGGGGGAAAAGAAACAATGATCCTTCACCTCCCCCAGATTCTGACCTTGAGGTATGTCATTGCTGACACCCAAGTAAATATAGGGCATCGTGTAGCTGACTGTCTACAGAAACAGCTGTAGTATGTATTCAAATGCTATTTTTATTGCTTTCTTTTTTTATTAACATTAAAGCAAATTTTTCTCTCTTCCATATTATCTATAGATTATGTAATTTTTGTGGATGCTGGAGATGGAACCCAAGACCTTATGTATGCTTGGAAAGCCCTCACCATTGAGTTACATCCCAAGCCCTATACAATGATTTATTTCTGTGTTTTCATTCATATTAACCATATGGTAAAGCACTTATTTATTTTTCTCTAAGAAAATATATGTAAACTGTCATTATGCTTGAACAAAATTATTTTGTACTTTTCAATACCATTGCCATTTCTATTAAATAAGTGCCAAACTAAAAATGTTTAATACAGTTCACTTTGAAATTGAAGACCCACTTGAGAAAGGAAAGCCTGAATTGTTCTAAACTGAAATGGTAATCACCTTTTGAGACATGTTTTGGTACAGTTCAAAAGCAGGAGTGATTAAATAAGAACTGAAAGGGTGGTAGATTTCATAGCCCTAAATCCACTGCAATTAAGTCTCTGCTTTATTTTAACACTTCTTAATGAACAGAGATAAGAAAAAGAGAGAGTAATTTTTAATGAATTGCCCCTCTGTATCTGAGAAGTTGAAGAACAGATCTTATAGCTCATTTTTTGTTTCTTCACAACTTAAACTGAGATTGTACTACAGATGTAAATGGATGTATACATTAACCCTCCCCTATGTTTAGATTGACATTGCTAGTATAATTATCCTCCTGTACCTCATCTGAGACAATACCTATGGAAGAAGAAAAGAAAAAGTGTGAAAGATGCTCTCTGGAACTGTTGTGTTTTAAAAAAGAATAAATTCTGATCTTTTATTTGTCTCCCATTTCAAGACTATATTCTATATTTGGGTTTCCCAAAACCTGAAGAATTCTTTTTAGTGTATTACCTGTTGGTTATATAAATATTTCCTATGAAAAACTCAAGGTACTTAAATTAACCACAGTTAATTCCTAAAATTCTCTGTAAATGATATTTTTAATGTTTTAATCTTTAAAGAAATAATATTGCCTTAGATCCTTGAAGCTACATTTTATGTTATGAAGTTAACTGAGTAACAGTTTTCTCAACCAATGGCAAACACATTGATTTGGTTCTTCCTTTGTAGAGAGTGTTCATCTGGGACTTGGATGAGACAATCATTATTTTCCATTCATTGCTTAGGGGGTCCTACACCAACAGATATGGGAGGGTGAGTACCATCAGGCATCCATTTTTAATTTCTTTGGAATAAATATGCCTAGAATTTTATTTTGTTTTCCAAATGAGCAAAAATTAAATTGAAATTCAATTAATTAAATTAAATTAAATTAAATTAATTAATTAAATTCAAAATATAAAACAGAAAATAACTTATTAATATAGTCAAGTATTTAAGTAAAGCAGAAACATATAAAGGAACCAAAGGAGATTACTTTTAGATCTTTAAAAATAAGACAGACTTTATGCTATTAAACTCATGCTTATTTCAGATCCCAATAAATAAACATGATTGAATGCTATTTAAAATATATAGCAGACATACAAAAATCTTTTGTGTCATATTTTTTATTTTCCTTGTCCTTTAATTCCCAAAATATTCAATGGAGCAAATATTTCACTTGTTCTTATCTTCAGTGATGAGCAGTATTTGTATTTAATTTTTAAAATGTCTGTTATGGATGTCTTTACATATCCATTTCTGTTGGGGCTAAATTTATTTGAATGGTGTATCATGTTAAGCCTCTAAATAGCAGTAGGACTAATTCATCCATGATAGAACTGTAGTATTTATCTTGGTATTACAGATAAAGAAGAATATTGCAGACTGCCTCTCATGTTTAGATCTTCCACTTCAACGTATTCTATATTTGGTTTTCCCAAAATCTGAAGAATTCTTTTTAGTGTATTACCTGTTGGTTATATAAATATTTCCTATGAAAAACTCAAGGTATTTAAATTAACTACAGTTAAATCCTAAAATTCTCTGTAAATAATATTACTAATTTTTAGAAATAATAATGTCTTAGAAATAATATTGTCTTAGATTCTTGAAGCTATTGCTTTGGAGTCTTAGAAACTGAATTCTTATGTCTTCATGACTCTAGGGTTTTATCACAATTAAATATTAAAATTGATACCAATAAAAGAACTATGTTCTCATTACAAATATGCCAGGTATTCTTTCTTTCTGTAGATATCTATTTCAATAAGCAAACATTGAGTTCCTGTTATAGAATTATTATGCAATCTGGAGTGAAAGTATGGATATGATTATTTCAGTTTAACAATTTAGTTTTCCTAATTCTAAAGTCATATCTAATCACAAAAAGGCTAGAAGCCCATGTGCATGCACACACACACACACACACACACACACACACACAAACACACACATACGTACACACACAAGTAAGAGCAAGGATAACCCATCATTTCAATTTCTGTTTATACATTTCTGTAAAACACAGTTTATCCCATTTTATTAAGTAAATTCTCTGTGAGAAGATAATTAACAAAAACAACTTCATAGAATTATTAAAAAAATAAATAATTCTACTATGTGGTCAGCACATAGTGAGGACTCAGTAAGCATGAGCTGTGTCATTGTCTGTTTTGTGTTTTATCTTCTATCAATGCTACATTTAACCTTATTTCTGCAAATACTTAAAAACTCATTAAATATTAAACCATCAACATGTAGTTAGTAGGTAGAGCCTTGAAGATGTTCTTAACTGAAATATGTAAATTTAACTAACTCCTAAAGAAAGCTGATGTCCAGAACTCACATCAAAGTGTTGATAACATGAGTTTAATTTTTTTTAAGTATCAGCCATTAGTACTTTAAGGCTTCACCAATAATATTTGGTTTGCTTATTTAATTTTCTCATATTAAGGCATAAGATAAAATGTTTTGGATCATAAAATCCTCAAAAGTCAACTTTATATATTCTTTAAAGTATGAGTGATTAGATTTAATTAATCATAAGTTTACTCTGTGTTGATAAGTTGAGGGGGCTGAGGGAGGACTTCAGGAATCCTGTTTGGAGTAAGACCTTCCTGAGCTTGACTTTGGGCCTGAAGCCTACATGTGACAATCAGGAAAAAGGCTTGCAAACAGAGGAAACAGCCAGGAGAGTCAGTGAAGTGTTTGCTGTTTGAGAGACAGTGAGGCCCCATGCAACTGAGCTCAGTGATGAAGACAGAGCCTCAATGGAGATGTTGTTAGGGATGAGGGCAGTTTCCAAAGGGTCTCCCAGGCATACTTGGGAAAGCTGTTCTCACCAAATGCCCCAGAAAGTCATGAGAGAACTTCAAGGGGGAGGTGAGCTCAGAGTTACATTTTTAGAGTAGCAAAGTGTGGGGAATTAATGGTTGAGAAAGAAAAAATGGTAATCTAGGGAGGAGGTATTAGCAGTGATCAGAATTGTTAGCAGTAGAATTGGAGAGAAAAGATGGGATTCTGGATTATATTGCAGGGAGAGAATAGGATCTAGAAATGATCTGTATTGTAGTGAGCAGTTAAGTAATAGAGAAAGTGAAAAATGATTCCTAGGTTTTGTCCTGAGCAACTGAGAGAATAGCCACGCATTTGTCAAGATAGAGAAGAACCAATTTGAAGGAAAAATGAAAAGTTGGTGTTGGACAAGTTTGAGATGCCTGTTAGCTACCTACTGGGATAAGGCAAGGAGGAAGTTGAGAGGTGAACCTGGGGCACCCAGAAGGACTGATCTGGGCAGGAGATGTTAGATTGAGCATCCACAGTACCCAGTTTAGGGTCAGAAGCTCCTTCAGTGCTGGCTTGATTTCTTCCTACACATTTACTGAGTATCATCTTTGTGCTGGATACTGTGGGCAATTTGCTTCTTGTCAGGGTGACTTGAAGATGCATTGGTGAGCATGTCAAGTCATAATCAGAGCATGCAAGAAATCTTACCTAATGTTCTCAGAGAACATTGGAGTCATCTGAATTTGCTCTCACATCTCTTTATCAAGCCTTTTAATAATCTGTAGTTCAACAAGGATATGCCCTAACATTAACAACAACTAAGCTGACCAGAAGGTCTGGTATCCTTTCTGTTCCCCTAAAGTTTTAAAGCAGTTCAGTGGCAAGACTTCTTTTTTGGAGCAGATTTAGTTGTGTTCCTGAACATTGCCAGGGAAGCATGCAGTTTTCTACATAAATATAAAGAAATAAATGCCTGACAATGTGATAGCTGTTCTGTCACTATGGGAACCAGATACTTGAGAATTAGCTTAGTCACAGTAACTTAGGCAACTCAATGAGTGGGCCATTCAGTAAGGGGATACAAGATCTGTTTTATATAATGCAAAATTAGGGCAATTACAGCAATACGTGCCCCCCAAAAAAAAGAAAAGAAAAAATGTTGGGAATGCCCCACCTTCCATATAATCCTAGCTGTGTGAAGAAGGCATGTTGGGTGTTATAAGGAACTGTTGTTTTATATCAAAGGTGATGAGAACAAAAAGAGGGTGCCAGGGACTACAGCTGTGGCTAGGGAGGAGGAAAGAAACAACACAGTAGAAGGAAAGTAAAGTCTATGGTTGCTACTATTAATTAGGAGGCTCTTGGTAATATTTGTCCTGATTGTCATTTTTTAAATGTATTTTTAAGTTAATTTTAAACTAAATTCAAATTTCTGAATTTTTCTAAAGAGGACTATTTTTGCTTTTTATTTGTTCTTTGATTAACTGGTCTCTAAAATAGACATTATAAACCAATTGCACTTGTAGTTGCTCTTTGATATTTGTTTTATAATATGCAAGACTTCTAAAGGTATCTCAGTCATCATAGCATGAGTTTAGATCATCTAAGCCTCTCTAGTGGGTGGGATCACTTAGCACATTGAGGAGAGAACAATTTGAGAGTAGTTTATCTAGCCCAGTTCATCAGAACACTCCAGTAAAGAGGATTGCTCCTATTTTGTCTTCGGGGACAATACTAAACTCTGAGACCTTTTCAGCATGGCCCTCTCACATAGAGGTAGGGAAAATTCAGAAGACTTAGAATGACATAGTACAGCAGGACACCCAGTATCCTATTGAATTGTACAGGGTCTGGTTACTTAAAGAATATGATCTCTCTCTTTTGGAATCTCTACATCAGGGATTACGACATGCTTTGTAGAGGGTCATAGAATGAATATTTTAGTATTGTGGGCCATATTCTTGTCATACCTCCAGCTTTGCTCTCACAGTGCCAAAGCAGCTATGGATGGCACATAAGCAAATAAATGTGGCTGAGATCCAGTAACATTTGACTTATAGTTCCTAGATTTGAGTTTCATGAAATTTTCATTGATTTCAGTGTTGATTTTAACTATGTCCTGTCTTCTTCTACTTTTGGTGTTGCTTGGTTCTTCTTTTTCTAGGGCTTTGAACTGTAGCATTAGGTCATTTATTTGTTGAATTTTTCTTCTTCTATTGAATGTGCTCCATGAAATAAATTTTCCTTTAAGAACTGCTTTCATAGTGTCCCATAGATTTTGATATGATGTATCTTTGTTCTCATTTACCTCTAAGAATTTTTAAATTTCCTTCCTGATGTCTTCTGTTATCCATTCATCATACAATAGCATATTATTTAATCTCCAGGTGTTGGAGTAGTTTCTGCTTTTTACTCTGTCATTTATTTCTAATTTCAATCCATTATGATCTGATAGAATAAGGTAGTTTCTCTATCTTCTTGTATTTTCTAATATTAGCTTTGTGGCATAAAATATGGTCTACTTTAGAGAAGGATCCATGTGCTGCTGAGAAGAAAGTGTATCTGCTCTTTGTTGGATGGTATATTCTATAAATGTCCATTAAGTCTAAATTATTGATTATGTTATTGAGATCTATGGTTTCTTTGTTCAATTTTTGTTTGGAGGATCTGTACAGTGGTGAGAGAGGTGTGTTAAAATCACCTAGTATTGTGTTGTGTTCTATTTGATTTCTGGAATTGAGAAGGATTTGTTTGATGTATATGGATGAGCCACTGTTTGGGGCATATTCATGATTGTTATATCTTGCTGACTTATGCTTCCCTTAAGCAGTATGAAATGTCCTTCTTTATCCCTTCTGATTACCTTTGGCTTGAAGCCCACATTATCTGATATGAGGGTGGATACTCTGGCATTTTTGCTAAGTCCATATGCATGGTATGTTTTTTCCCATCATTTTACCTTTAGTCTGTGAGTATCTCTTTCTATGAGATGAGTCTCTTGCAGGCAGCATATTGTTGGATCTTTCTTTTTAATCCAATCTGACAGCCTATGTATTTTGATGATGAATTCAGGCCATTAACATTCAGTGTTATAATTGAGATATGATTTGTATTCCTGGTCATTTGACTCATTTTTTTTTTTTGACATGACTTGGTTTCTCCTTTATTTGGCTGTTCCTTTAACATAGTTCCTCCCCTTGCTGATTTAT
The DNA here is from genome assembly GCF_902686445.1 of Sciurus carolinensis. Lineage (NCBI taxonomy): Eukaryota > Metazoa > Chordata > Mammalia > Rodentia > Sciuridae > Sciurus > Sciurus carolinensis. Next base: position 103,498,085 of record NC_062217.1, read on the forward strand.
ACAATTGTTTTCATCTCTTCCTCATGGAATATTTTGCTGAGAATATTCTGTAGCACTGGCTTTTTTTGTAAATTCTTTTAGCTTTTGTTTATCATGGAAGGATTTTATTTCATTGTCAAATCTGAAGGTAAGTTTTGCTGGGTATAAGATTCTTGGTTGGCATCCATTTTCTTTCAGAGCTTGAAAAATGTTGTTTCAGGCCCTTCTAGCTTTTAGGGTCTGGATTGAAAAATCTGCTGATATCCTTATTGGTTTCCCCCTGAATGTAATTTGATTCTTTTCTCTAGCAACCTTTAAAATTCTGTCTTTATTTTGTATGTTAGGTATTTTCATTATAATGTGCCTTGGTGTGGGTCTGTTGTAATTTTGTGTATTTGGAGTCCTATAAGCCTCTTGTACTTGATTTTCCATTTCATTCTTCAGATTTGAGAAATTTTCTGATATTATTTCATTGAATAGATTGTTCATTCCTTTGGTTTGTTTCTCTGTACTTTCCTCAATCCCAATTATTCTTAAATTTGGCCTGTTCATGATATCCCATAATTCTTGTAGATTCTGTTCATGATTTCTTACCATCTTCTCCATTTGGTCAACTTTGTTTTCAAGATTAAATATTTTTTCTTCAATGTCTGAGGTTCTGTCTCCCAGGTGTTCTATCCTATTGGTCATGCTTTCTATGGAGTTTTTAATTTGGTTTATGGTTTCCTTCATTTAAGGATTTCTGTTTGTTTGTTTGTTTTTTCAGTATCTCTCTTTATTGAAATGATCTTTTGCTTACTGCATTTGCTCTTTTAACTGTTGAGTGGTGTGATCATTCAAAGCCTGCATTTGCTCTTTCATCTCATCGTTTGCTTCTCTGATCATGTTAATTATGTACATTCTGAACTCCCTTTCTGACATTTCTTCTGCCATGCTGTCATTGGATTTTATTGCTGTAGCATCTAGGTTTGTTTGGGACATTTTCTTCCCTTGTTTTCTCATATTGCTCTGATATCTATCCTTCTAGTAGTAAAACTCTGAAATATTGCAGATTTCCTCTATTGACTTATAGCATCCCTCTAGATTTCCAATAACTCACCTCCTAGCCTTCAGTAGCCTGAAGTCTTGGAGGAACTTTGTAATGCAGTGCTCTACAAGGAAGATGTCCCTCTAGGGGTGGTGGCCTTCAGGTGGGGTATTTTCCCTATCAGGGGCAGAGGTACCTCCATTTGTTGACTGATGGTCAGCCAAAGGGGGACTAGACTGCAGACTGGGGTACATCTGGTCTGGGCCTATGTCTCTGGTTCTACTGCCCTGGTGGGAAAGCCTCACCCAGCAGGAAAGACTCACCCAGTGGGGAAGTTTTGCTGGGCAGCTCTCCTCTGAGAAGTTCCCTTCAGTCCAGAACTACCACCTGGACTGGACAGCCCTCCTCTGTGATGTTCCCAGGGGTTCAGACCTACCACCTGGGTTGGGGCCCTGTGAGTTACTCCCTTGCTGCGCAGCACTCTTCTGCTATGTTCCCTGGGGACCAGAGCTACCGTCTGGGCCAGGGAGCCTCACCCTCTGCCAAAGCCTCTTGCTGTGCAACCCTCCTCTGAGAAGCTTCCTGTGATCTGATTCTGCTGCCTGGGCCTGGGACCCTCACTCTGCATCAAAGCCTCTTGCTCTGCGGCCCTCCTCTGCAATGCTCCTGGTTGACCGGGTTCACGGCTCCAGTGGGGGAGTCTCATTGGGCCACTCTACTCCATGAAGTTCACTGCATTCCCGGACTACTGCCCCATCAAGGGAGCCCAACCAGAAGGAGAGACTCACCCGGTGGCTCTGAGTTGGTCCCGAGTCTCTCAATGCCTCCTCTTCTTGACTCCTGGGTCCTGTCAAAGGTCCTCCAGTCTCTGTAGGTATCTCAGGAAAGGAGCTACCCTTCCAATGATGATGGTCATGACCTCATGAATAATTCAAAGTGCCTGCACCAGCCTATAAAGAAGCTCAGTGTGGGTATCAGGCGGGGTCACTCAGTGATGGCCTCTGACCTCGTGGTGGGGGTTGGGTGGGCTGGCTGCTGCAGGCTAGCTCCACAATACAGGGGTCCTGGCTCGTCCGTTGGCTTGCTCTGCAATGGCGACCAACCTTGGTGTGGTGGTCGGGCAGGGTCGCTCAGTGATGGCGTCCGACCTCGGTGTAGGGGTCAGGTGGGGTCACTCAGTGATCTGTTTACATTTTTAAAGGATTTTTTTAAGAAAAAAAAAAACCAAAGGAAAATGTAGGAGACTATTTAAGACCTACAAAGCCTAAAATACTTATCATCCCTTTAGAGAAAGGTGGCCCCTGCTATATTGTGCCCTGAATTTTGGGTGATTCCTTTTATTCCTACCTTAAGGGCATAGAGACAATTAAATGTCAGCAACACTGTGACTGACAAAAGTGTGTACTCAATGCCAATGTCACCTGTATGTAACTGGAGTTCCAAAGAAACCCAGCACAGGTCAGTACATGGATTCATGGACTGACTGGTTCAAACACAATGGAACCACTTCTATACTTTATTGTTTTACACTCTGGAGTGAATATTCCAGGTGGTTTGGTTTGAGCAAGGATCCATGGTACAGATACGGATTGTGCCATCTGCACCATACAGTTTTCCAGGGTTGTGGGATCATTGTCATAATCTGACCCAAAAGGAAAAAAAGCCAGGGCAATGAGATTGAGAGGTGTTGTGGGCAAGGTTAAAAACGGACACACAATTCTGCCCATGACATTGATCTTGGCCGCACAGCTCAGGACCAAAGAAGCTGGGAAATGTGTCCTTGCTGTGTGCCCAGGAAGAAAGAGAGAATGGGTTTTAGTGAATAGGAAACAATCACAGGATTAATTCTCAAAGTTTTGACCACTGGGCAAAACCCAAAGCACACCATCAACACCACAGGCTTCTCTGACCACCCTAGCAGAGCAGTGCCCAAAGCTCTGTGGCCATGTGGTTCCAGAATGATGAGTGGCCAAGGCAGTCCCACAGGTTGGTACCCTGACTTCATCTTCTTCTTTGTATATACTAAATTAGATCAAAATGATGAAATATGCAGTAGTGCATATTTTGTTGTTCCAGCTAGCAGAGGAATAATAGGATGAAGTAGGTTCATTTTTTGCCACCATAAATAGACTTGATTGTCCTTTGAGGCTGATATCTGAGTGTTATATTTTCCTCTCTCAGGTCTTTGTGATTTTTTTGTTCAATGTATAACTACTTTTCTTCAACAGGCTGGACTGTAGTTCTCTCCTGAAGACCATGTGGTTATTTTGTGCATTGTGCCAAAATATTGGGCAGGTAGAGGGCACAGAGAATAGTAACTTGTGGAGCTGACCAAAGCCAAGTGGGAGTAGTTGAGAAAGGGCCTTCTCTGTGGGTCACTCGCTATGCTCCCTTGTGGCTGACCATGATAAGGCTTTGGCTCAGCTGGCTGCAGACAGAATTCAGGGTATAAAAGGTGTTTTGTTGTCATAGAGACAAAACTGCTGAATTTACAGAAAAAAAAATTTGTATGTTTATGCAACACTATCAATAGAGTGTCTGGCTGCTTTATGTTTTCTTTAAAATCATTAAAACTCTATATTTTGATTTTCTTCCCAAGCTTTGCTATGAGTTGGAAAATCAAAGGACCCTGCCACACAATTTGCTTCAATTTGCTTTGTTGGCAGTAAAATTAGGTCATGGTTTGTTTCTCTATTTCTGGATATCTATATGCTACTTTCACGAACATGGCTTCAATATTAAAAAAGTGTAACTTCCTGAGGAGAACAAGAATAGGGGATGTATACAGACCACCTTCAAAACAGTGATTATTTACAAAATAGGATCAAGTATCCTGTGCAAATACTGGGATTATCAATGCAGACATAACTGTAATAATGCTCAACATAAATGGGCACAAAATAATCTCAGCATTGTGAGCTCACTGCTCACTCCCAGCTCTGAAGCTCACTGCTGATGAAGACCACTCCATCTTTGATCCTTTCTTGTCACCAACAGTGGTTCCTCTCAGACTCAGTATCTTCTGTTCCCAGCCTGACTAAGCAGGTTATCAGCCTCAGGAGCCAGGCCCAGCAAGCTCCCTTGAGTAGGGTGTGGGTCCCCCCACTGTGACTGTGTAACATCGTGTGGGTGTGCATCAGCCTTGGGAGTGGAAAGGTTTGGCGCACTTTTGAGGAGCTGGGGGAAATTGAGACTGACTCCAACACTCTGCCCTCATCAACATCTCTGCTCCATAACTATCCCTAAACCCATGACCCATCCCAAACCCAGCTCAGCCTGAACTGGAGTCTGGGGTGAGACTCACTGAATGAGACTTTGACCTCAGATGAGGGCTCTGGGAAATGGGCTGATGGAAGACTGGTCTTTTCTCTCAGACCAAGTGATTGCCAGCTGGGCTCCTTGGAGCAATGAGATAGAATTCCCCCAAGTATCCAAAAAAGGCAGGAGCTGAGGGGTTAGCATTTAGAGGGTCCAGGATAAACTGAGTTAGGTGGGGAGGAAGGGAGGAGACAGTATGGGGGTCTCTGCCATCAGAAAGCCATGGACAGAGGTGACTAATTTCCCAACTACTCATGGTAAAAATATCACATTTCATGCTTTGTTGCCAATTCATAGAAAAATTCTATTAAAGCATGGTGGATCATTTATACAGTTTAAACAAGTGATGATCAAATATTTTACATGTTTTGAAAAGAATCCAGATTATGCAGCCTGGCTGGTGCTCACCGAGACTGTGGTAGTCAAGTATACCAGGTGTGCAGTGTCTTGGTAGGAGAGGGTTGGGGATAAGATTGGGGGGTAGGCTCTAATGGCCTGGGTTGGGGGTGGCTACAGCTGTTCTTCCCCCCAGTGTTGATGTCCCCACCTTCCACCTAATCAAAGCCCCACAGATGGGCAATGATTTCATGTCCCTTTTGTTTGATCATCCTTCCTCACAATTCTTGATTCAAACTCCCCTAAAAGGGTAGTTGTGTTGAATCGGCACTTGTGGGACCGTGATTGCCTTGGGCTGGGACTTTGCCACTGAACATGAATAATGCTTGTCTGAATGTCCAAGTCCACTACCTTTGTGTGGGTGAGTGTGGCATTTTGAATGTGGCAGGGCATGAGGTCATGTCTGTGTTGGTTTATTTTGTCATTTGCCTTCCTCTTAGTCCCACGCCAAAGAACATTTCATCCTACAAGCCTGGCCTGTTGCTCCTTTTGCACTTGCACATGGGTCACACCTATGTAGGGGGATGGTTTTTAAGAGGCAGTTGCAGTGGCTAAGCTGGGGTGGTGGGCAGTGGTAGGTGGGTGGCAAAAGTACAGGTCACCTTTCTGATAGTTTGGGGGATCCCAGCTTAGGGGGCATGGTTTCCCCACTCCAGCTCTAAAGGACACATAGGAACCTCCTAAATATGCCCAACTCCCATGACCCACTTCCCTCCAAAGAAAAGCATGCTAAGTGGTTGAGACCCCCCCAGTGGAGGTCAGCCTAGAGTCCCATTGAGAGAACTTGGAACTTGGAATCTAGTTCAGCTCCGGGAGTTGGGTGAGTGGGGTTGGAGGGAGGGTTGGATGATGCCTGGGGCAGGGACAGAGTGGCCTTGCATCTGGTGCCCATGCTGCCTGTCCCTGACTACCAGGTTGTCCTGCCCCAGCAGTTTTATTACCCACGGGGAGATAATGTCCTGCACAGAGGCATCCTGTTCTGAAGGGGAATGTCCTCCCCATACACGTTCTAGCCTCAGGGGCCAGGCCAGGGATTAGCTCAACTTCTGGTCAGATGGATCCTGAAAGGACCTAACAAGTGTCCCCCTGTAGAAGCCATGGATAGTCCTGGAGGTTCCTACATAGGAGGGCTTGGAGATGAAAGGGCAGAGAGAGAGAAGAGAGGTTCAAGGGAGAGCTGGGCTTCCTTTGAGAGGAAAGAGGAGGTGTGGTGGGGCAGGACTGGCAACACAAAGTAATGGGGGCCCCTGCCTCCCTGGATACCCCCAACTGGGGGTCAGGGAGAGCAGGAATAACTGAGGACACTGAGCTTAATGTGAGGGCTCAGTGCTGATGATGCGTCTAGGTGATAGGAAAATTATTCGCTGCTCGGTTTGCTTATGTATGTATTGCTTCTTCCTTGTAGCTGGTGACAATGACAGAAATGTCCAGGGCCTATGCAGCTAGCAAGGAGCAAGACCTTGTGGAGGGGTGTTCTCCTCATGGAGAACCTGGCCTATTTGTTTTCTTCCCTGACTTGCTTTTCTTTTCCTTCTTTCTTTTTTTATTTAGAGACAAAACAGGCCACATTTGGAGCCTGGAACAGCAGTGAGTAAAACAATCACTTGTAACTACAGCATCCATCACAGACTGAGGTCCTCCAGCAGCCCAGCCCAGAAGAGCCACCACCATCACCGCTGCCTTCACCACAGCCTGCACTTTATTAGAATTTATGTGTTGCCCCTATTGAGGGGAAAAATAATTAACACCCCTGCAAATATATCATAAACAAAAAATTTATTAGAAATAAATAACTCATTTATTTTACATATTTCATTTCAACAATAACATTACCCAATTTATCATTTAACATTTTTGCAAGACAACTTAATGACTACTTATCAGCATTTCCATTTTTCATGCGTGCACCATAAAGCACGGGTGTTCCCCAAGTGGCCTGGCACAGGACGAGCCAGAAGTGCAGAAGACCCTGGGGTGGGCTAAGTTTCCCCTGGACTTTCCCTTCTCTTATACACTCCATGCAGGAATGACATCCCACAGTAAACACATGTAGTCACCTTCGAACACAGACACATTCTTCTACATAACCTAAGAAGCTACTCTCCATAGTTTATTACCCCCAGAAGAGACATATAAGCGTGCAAATTGATTCCCTGCCTGACTCTCCAAATATTCACACTCACATGGACCTAACAACCACACCCACACACATACACACACACAGATGTGTATGCACATACATGCGCAGATTCCCCAAGGCTCACACCTCACTGTACACAGTCAAAGGCCAGGCAATATGCCTGCCTCAGATCTCACATAGGTGGGAAATGGAGACCAGCTGCTTCTCCCCTCTTGCTCCACAGAGTGGGTGTGACATACCACAGAGGTCCATGTGTGGGATTTGAGACCCCCCTCAGTTCCCACCTGTGCCCCTTGAGGCTCCCTCTTTGCCTCTCTTCTGTTTCCCCTGCTTAGCAAGGGTTTCCTGAAATCAGGTCCCTGCTTTGATTCCAAACTTCTGCTCTTGAGAGGTGATCCTGAAGAACCTGGTCTGGCTCTCTTCATCCCCCAACCCCAATTATATTCTATCAGAAAGTAGAGTGTGAGGACCTGGCTTCTGGGCTCTGAATTGAGGCCTGAGGGAGTGGAGTACAAAGGAGGGATTTGGACCTGGTGAAGTGGGGTCAAACTACCTGATGATATTTTTGTATTTGAGAGTCCTACCTACCAAGGTCAAGGCCCAGCTGGGTCCCACTGCCTATTTCCTTCCATGGGGCAAACACTCTTACCTGCCTGCAGGAGGAAAGAAGGGAACAGGGAGTGCACACCCAGGTAGCAGTCTGTGCTTGGACACATTTCTCCACTCTCCTACCTGCAGCCCTGATCTGGTGTCTGGTGGGAGTGGAGGGTGACCTTATATGTTTATGGAATCAAACTGTAGTCCCTATCCCCAACCTCTTCTCATTCCCTAAATGGTACACATTCTAGTATTTCTGGGTGCAGACTGAGGGAACAGATGGGTGCACATCCCTCAAGGACTCTCAATTCTGCCCAGGCTGTCTCATGCTCCACCCCAACACCAGCCACAAAATCTGGGAGATTAGGACTTGTTTGGGTGTTGAGGGCCAAGGCTGAGATGTCCCCTCTGATTGTGATGTGCTTAGACTCTCTCCCCTCTCTCACTGGGAGGCAGATGGAGGTGGGAGGCTGGTGCCTGGCGGAGGGCAGGAGACAGGACAGGGGGTCCTTTAGAGTCAGCTTAGCCAAGGACTGGGGTCAGGGTCCAGGGGGAGCATACATAATGCTTGGAGGTTGGAGGGTCTGAAACTGGAGACTTTAATAAAAGCCATTGACAGCAAATAAAGCTGTCAGGCCAGTCCCATTACCCACAACAAGGACCCTTTGTGAACCAAGCAGAGCTAAACTGACCCTTCTCAAACATCCTGACTCCATCCCACCCATCCTGGGTCCCATCTCCCTGCTTGCAGGCTCCTTAGCCTCCTCCCTGCTTAGCCCAATCCAGCTCAAGGTCTCTAATGCTGAAGGAACCCAGATGGATGCTGCCACAAACTGGAAGTCCTTCTCTATGTCTATCCCTAATTGCCCTGTTTTCTGATGCCACCAACCTTTGGCTGTTTTGTCCTCTTGACAAGTGCCCAGTAAATCCACTCAGTAGTACCCTCTGTTAAATGCATGGGGAAACTGAGTCATGGTGTGAATTCTACTCACCCTGTCCTGTGGTGGGGCTAGGGATAGATATCTATGGCTGGCCTGATCCTGATGCAGACCCTGATATGGGTCTTGACCATGACTTGTTTTTCTCTGGATCCTGATTCTGACTGTAATACCATAGTATATCAAAGGGCTGTTGCACTGGGGTCAGGAAGACCTAGATTGAGTCCTGAAGCTGCTGCTTCTCAGTTGTTTGACCTTGAGTAAATCCTTTTTCCTCTCTGAGCCTCAGTTTCCTTATCTTTACAGTGGAACTGATCTAAAAGGATTCCTCTGAGGATTAATGTCCTATTAGACTTACCACTTATAAACTTAAAGTCAACCAAATTGTGACTTGAACATTGATTTCCATGTAGGCTCTGAGTCCTGCTCTGATTTCCATCCTGAGCACAATATTGCTAAAGGAATAGGAGGCTCAATGATTAATTAGCTGTTCAAAGAAAAATGGAAAAGTGGAACACATTCTTACTTCTGACCTCAGTCAAGAAGTCCACTAGTTGGTGGAGGGCTTGGGAGAGCCATAAGGGGGAAGAGAGAGGTTGGGGGGTCAGGGCACTGGTCTGGAGTTTGGGGAGGTTTGGAGAAGAGGGGGAAAATGGGTTGAGGGCAACTGGGGACTCAGACGTAGAGTTGAGGATATGCACAGGGAAAATTCTCTAAGGTTAGGTGCCAGGGCAAGAGGTGAAAAGGGGCAACCCGTGGGTTGTCACTTTAACGACCCAAGTGGGGACTAAGATGGCGTCACCACACGGGGGTTGGAAGATGTAGTCTGACTGGTGGTCACAAGTCCCTCCCAGTCCGGCAGGAGGGAATTCTGGTGTAGGGCGGGGAGGGAGATTAGGAGGTGCTCTCAATTGCCTTAATGGGCTTTAAAAGGCAGGATCCCATTACAGCTCTGGTGCCCCAGGGTGTCTTGCTGGGAAGACAAGCTAATCTGCCATGCAAATTAAATCCTGCCTCAAGAAGCAAGGCCTGCTTAATGTGATCCATTACACAGTTTACTTGTTTATATCTAATATTGGAACAGGCAGCCCGGGCAGGCAGCAGCGGCAGGCAGAGTGGCCCAAAAGCAGGAGAGTAAATTAACAGCAAAATGAGCTTTTCCAACTTCAGCCACCACCACCACCCGCATTTGCCGGCTTTCCGCATGCATCCCGGGCACCCTCTCCCGCCTGCCCACAGCATCCCTTAGCTCCTCTTGCTGTCCTGCTTTCTCCCTGTGGGCCTTCCAGTCTCTTTCTTCTCTTTGTCTTTGTCTTTCTCTTCTGTCACTTGACCAGCATTTCCGTCTCTTTCTCCTTCCTTGCCTCTTCCCCAGCCTCAGCCTTCTCTGGAGTCTTTATGGTTATTTCTCTGTCCCTGCTCATGGGTTTCTGTGGCTCACTTTTGGCTCTTCTCTGTGTGCTCAATCTTTTTCACGCATCAGTGATAGAGAGATGCCTGTCTGAGGGTGCCTGGTGGCAGTGTGATGCCTTGTGTGGAAGTGGAGGGTGAGCCCTGCAAAGTGGACTGGGGATGCCTGGCTTGGGCTCAGTGAGCTTCAGGGTTCTTATTTTGCTGGTGACACTGTCCCTGATCGTCAGGGTGTGTAATAGTGACCTTGAGCTGTGTATCTGGGAAGTGTCACAATGACCCAGAGTGTGTGGCTGGAGTGTGCCCATGAGTGTCTGTGAGTGGGCATGGGTGTACACGTGGGATCTGTGTGTGTGTGTGTGTGTGTGTGTGTGTGTTTGGGGTAGTTTTAATAAGCTCTTGGAGAGGTTGTTCATCATCTTTCCAACACACCCTTCTTTGGGGCCTTCCTGTGTCTTGTGTCTCCTTGCTAGCCTCTTTGTGGGCATGAGGTTTCCCACCCCTTCCTCCCCTTTCTTGCTACACAGCCACCTTCTTTCCAGCTGCTGGAACAGCTCCAAACCTTTAAGTGCCCTAAGGTCACCTGACTGTCCACCATCCATATCCCTGGTGCATAACATTTTGCTCTACCCTTTCTCTGTCCCAACTCCTCACCCCCTCCTCTGGCCTGTAGCCTTCTATGGAGACCTCACCTTCCAATTGGGTAGCTAGAGGACCAAGCCTGCACCTCCAGAAGAGTCAGAGGCCAAAACAGATCAGATCCAGAGGTAGACAGAAAGAAAATCAACACAGGTGAGAGAGACACAGATACTTAGCATGGCACAGGTGATAGACAAGGGATGGGCAGGCAGAGAGACCCACAAATGTGGACAGACACAGGTGAGAGGCCAGGTAGCAAGAGGCAGGAGGGCCAGGATGGCTGAGCATCTGACTGGGAGCTTATACTTAAGCTCACAGGGACCATGGATGTAGTACTAAAGGTCCATTTCAGGCTGAAGCTGCTTGGGGATAGAGTGTGGGGAAGGGACTCCCCAGCTTCTGGGTTGATGAGCACCAACCCTGTGGTCTCATATTGAGGAGAATTGAGTAAATGGAGATAAGCTACTGGACTCCTGGCCTGTGCCTGTGGTCCCAAGAATAGCCTCAGACCCAGAGCAGACAGAACAGAGAGAGAGAACAAGCACCCAGAGTCGTAACTGTGCATAGCTGCTGCTCTTGTGCTGCCACTGCACACACACACTCACACATACATGCCAAGTGCCAGGTTGGCAGCTTGCCAATGAGGTTTCCCTGGCCCTGGTCTATGGCCCTGAGTTGGGGCCCTAGCCACAGTCTTTATGCTCAGGACTTCTGATACCTTAACCTTCTGCTCCCAAGGGCCTCATCCCCTCCTAAGCCAGGGAGAAATTCTGATTCCTACCCACCCATCCCTCAGCCCTCTAGGGCTCTTGGTCCCCCAGTTGCTTCAGATTCCCAAGAACATCAAAGAACACCCCAGTTCTTCAACTTTCAGGCACATGTCTTCTTGTCCCTGACCCCTGGCCTTGGTTGAGGTGGGGGATCCTTCTGGGTGGAGGGTAGGATGGAAGGTGTGAGTTTGTATGTCTGTGTGGAACCAGGCCTGTTTAGATAAACAAATGGCAACAAATGGCATAAAATTGTATATCCATAATGTCAGTCCATAACATTTTGTTCGACATACTTGATTTAATCACTTAACTGATGATTTGGCTTTTGGGCCTATAGGGTGGGGAATGAAGCTGTGTGGCACCCACTCCAATCTGGCTCTTTTATCACTGAGGCTGGGGGGCAGGCATGGGGGGTGTTGGTGGAGGGAGGAGAAGGGATGCAGATGGAAGGAGAATGAGCTGACAGGAGAGGGGCCAGGGAGGTGGTGACTGTAGGAACTGAAGGGGACTAGACCCTGGCAGGGTGGAGGACTTCTAGGACAGTATGAACAGGGCCAAGTGAACTGGGATGGAAGGACCATCCCTAAGAGACCTGGACCCTATGACTGCCCTCACTGGATGCTGCTAGGGCTATGGCCACAGATCTGCCTCCACAGGCTCAGTAACCTGAGACTGCCTTTTACTTTCTTCAAAACCAAGACTCAGACTCCTGGGGCTATCCCTATCACTTTTTTCCCTCCCAAACTTAACAATTTGTGCATGTGTGTGCATGTGTGTGCATGTGTGCATGTGCATGCCCATGTGTCTCTCTGTTTTTGCATATGGGAGGTTGTCTGGGAGACTGTGAGGTGACTTGTGATTGATATTGTCTGTGTGAATTGCCTTTCACTCTGGGCAACTCTTAAAAGGGTGTGAATGAGTGGGGGTGGATATTTGTGACCAAGTATGACTACTGTATCTTATGTCTGGTGGGACTGTGACCTGTAATGTGAGTGTGAACATGAATCCTAGTGGTGATGAGGTGGTGGGTGGGATGGAGTGTGGCTTCATGTGTGCATCAGATCTGAGGGGCCATGGGATTAAGGTTGTGTGGAGTATGGCTAAGTGTGCAAGTGTTTCAAATGAACTGTGGCATACAATAGGTGCTCAGTGTTGCTGAGTATGTACATGCAGCCATTCCCAAGAAGCTTAGGTGTGAATACTGGGTGGGGGAAAGGTGTGTGTGTGTGTGTGTGTGTGTGTGTGTGTGTGTGTGTGTGTGTGTCAGTCTGTCTAGGTCCTTCAGGGTACCTATGCTATACTCTATAAAAAAAAGTTAGGCCCTGCATGGTATACCCTCTCAAGTCTTCTGGCTGTGGCCCCAAATCACTGGTCACTGGCTCCACTGGGGACTCAGAGAAAAGAGCCAGGTGCTTCTCCACAGAGATGCCCTTCTTTCCTAATGCCAGTCCAGCCTGGTTCACCCTGCCTGCTCCCTTTCCAGTCTCAGAGCTGAGCCAGCCCCACAAGCAGCAAATTTGGACCTAAATCAGCGCTCATCACTCATGTAGCAGCCTCATCTGCCCCCTGCTGGGTGCTGCCCGCTGGCTCTGGAATGGGGAGAGGCACCCGCCCAGGATGGAGGCTGGCACCTGCAGAGGATTGGGAGTCACTCTCTTCTTTCCCCCTCCCTGGTATCCCTGTCCCCCAGTCCCAACTTGAGTTTTATGTGTGCTGAGGCTCCTGGGCTGTGCCTGGTGTTTTTCTATCTGCTCTCCTGGTCTCTGCTGCTGACTTTTTCCCCTGTGTTCTCATGACAACTTCTCTCTGCCATTCTTTCTGTCTGTTACTTTATTCCACATTTCAGCTTCTTCTTTCCTCTGTTTTTCTGTTTATGCCTCTGAGGGTCTCTGAAGGTGCAGGTAAGGGCTGGGCTGGAACCAGGGCAAAGGCCCTCTTTATTTGGCAAGTCCTATTACTAACTTTCCATGAAACCAGCAGCATTCCTCATGGCAAAGAGACCTAGGGGTGATGTTGGTGGGTGGATGGTAATGTGATAGGGCCCTGTCAGGGATGGGCACACCATCTACTCTTCACTTTTCCTAGAGTAAGTGCCCTCAATACCCTGACTCCCAAGGTATGCTGTGGTTTAACCAAGCCCTCAACTCCTTCTCAGATCACTTGGTCATTCATTCATTCAACAATCATGGAGCACATTTGATAAGCCAAGCACTGGGTTAACCAATATGAGCAAGATGCTCATAGACCCTTGTCCTCCAGGGCCTCACTACATAAGGGAGACAGGTGTGCAAACAGATAAGGATGCTGGTCTTCCAGTGGGTGGGAGAGAGGGCACAGTGAGGCCCAAAGGGGGCTGAATTCTATGGGGAGGAGCATGGAGGAAAAGCTTTAGGGAGAAGGGGATTCTTAGCTGCACCAAAGAATTTTTTTCCACTAGAAAAATAATACTTGCTTAATGTAATATGCTTAGAAGACATAGAAATGCTCAAAGGAAAACAGAAACCAAATGAAGAACTTCTAAAGACAATTTCAGGGAGTTTTGAGAGATGATAGAGTTTTTGTAAGTGAATGAGGTGGTGGTGGGGAAACTTGGGAAGAGTGGAGTTAGGGAAGAGCATGAGTCAAGGCATCACGACAAGAGTTCAGGATATTTGTAGCTGTAAGACATCTGCTGTGGCTGAACCTGAGTGTCCCATAGGCTGGTTGAGGAATTTGGTCTTTGCTCTACAGGTAATGAGCAGCCACTCTGAACAGTAGTAAGCAGAAGAATAATGTGACCATATTTCCCACTTTAGAGCGATTATTCTGGAAAATAGATTAGAGTTGGTTGAGACCCAAAGCAGAAAGAATAGTTAGGAATGAAACAACAGACAATGAGAGATGATGACTGTGGTAATGCTGTTGGAGAGAGGAGAGGAAATCCAAGGGGAAGACCAAATGGATAGGAATGGAGACTGGAAGTCGGGGTAGGGGTGGGAGAGAGAGAGGAGCCAAGATTGAAGCCCAGGCCTTTGGCTTAGTCACTAGCAAGTGTGGTGGTGCCATTTGCTAAAATGGGAAACTTAGAAGAGAAGGATTGGAGTTGGGCTGGTGGAAGGGCTGAATATGATTTTGGATGTATTGAGTATGCAGTGGAAGCATTTATGTGGAACTGTTCAGTTGGTGGTGGAAAATCAGGGTCTGGAGCTGGGCATGTAGACTTGGAAGTCACCGTTCATTTCTATGTATCGATCAACAAATATCCACTGAGGATCTATGATAGATTGGGCTGGGGAGGCAGTGGTGAATGGTGGCATCTGAATTCATGAGAGAGGATGGACTTCCCAGCAGGGGAGAGAGGAAGGTGTTAGAGTGCCAGCCTTGCTGGGCTGGTGGCAGGCAGCACAGAAACTAAGGCCTCTCCTTTTGATTCACAGAAGGCCATTCAGACACTTGCTCTATTACCTTCTTAGACAAGCTTGACTGGATGTCTCTGTGGTTCCTGTTCTACAGGCCTTCTCCCTGCCAGTGTGCCATAGATTTTCTCATATGTCTGTGAGGCAGCCAGACTCTCTGCATTTGCCCTACTCCCATGTGTGGTATAGTGAAAGAGAAGTCTGACACAGTCAACTGTCTGCCCTGCAGAACTTTCTACAGCTTCTGACATTGTTTGAAAAAGCCCAAGGCTCCTTGTTATTGTCTTCAAAGCCTTCCATGATCTGGCTCAGCCTAATTTCCATGACCAAACCTCCCGCATGCCCCAGGGGGCTGCCTTTCCAAACTAAATCCCAAACCATGATCAGCCCTGGCTCTCTCCTACATCAAGCTGTGCCCAGGCTCTTGACACCATCTCTCTCTTCCAGTTAGTCAGCTACCTTTTAGTGATCTGGCTCAAGTATTTTTCTGGTCTTCCAGAGCCCCTTAGGGACTCTTATCATGGGCTTTTTGCTGTGGTCTGAATGTTTATATCCCCCTTAAATTCACATTGAATTTCTAACCCTCAAGGTAATTGTAATTAGGAGGTCAGGCTATTGGGATCTGATTATCATAAGGGCAGAGCCTCAGTGAAAGGGATTAGTGCCCTTATTAAAGAGACCCCAGGGGTTGTAACTCAGCGGTAGAGCGCTTCCCTAGCGCGTGTGAGGCACTGGGTTCGATTCTCAGCACCACATATAAATATGTAAAATAAAGATCCATTGATAACTAAAAAGTAATAGTAAAAAAAGGACCCAGAGAGCTAGCTGGTCACTTCCACCATGGAGGGACACAGCAAGATGATGTCCTTTATAAGGAAATGGGCCCTGTTGGTGCCTTTATCTTGGACTTCCCAGCCTCTAGAATGGTGAGAAATCAATTTCCATTTGTTAAATTAGACATTCAGTTTATGGTATTTTGCCATAGCAGACTGAACACACTAGGACAGCTTCTCTTTAGAAGACCTTATTAACTCATATGGTGATTGTCTTGCTGGTCTGGCTATACCTCAACATAAGGAAATACTTTAGGGTTGGGCTTGATTTTTGTTCCTGTCTATAGTTCCAGTGCCTCATGTACATATTAGTTTAAAATTATGTACATATTAGTTTAAAAAGTACAGATGGTACATTAGAGTAGGCTGGTGTGGAGATGGGCTACAGTTGGAGGTAGCTGGGTGCTGGGTAGGGCTAGAACCAGGGAGTGTTGATGTAGGAGTGAGGCTAGGTGTTTGGGGTGAAGGTGAGTGTTGCAGCAGAGCTGGCAGAAGGTGGGCTGGGTGTGGGACTAGAACTGGCGTCAGCGCAGAGCTGGGTGATGGGATGGGGTGGATGTTAGAAATGCAATATTAGATAAACAGCAACTGGGTATAGGAGAAAGGGGGAGTCAGATTCAGGAACACAGGAGAGCCCCCTGAGACCTCTCTAGGGTTCTGACTTTTAATGCAGCTGATCCAGCGCTTCCTCAGTAGCCAGCTTCTCCACAGAAGGAGAGGAGAGAAGAGGAGACCTAGGGAGAAGAGCCTAAAAGGGTAAAGAAGGATTTTCATTATGAAGTTAATTAGCTTCAGAACTGCTGCACCTTTCAGGATGAGGAATTAGAGGGATTTAATTGCTTTACCAACCTTCCCTTTGATTTTCAGCAATCAGGCCAATTCCATTTAATTTAACTGCCACAGACAAGGGAGAAAATTGATGTGCTCACCTGCCTTGGAGCAGCAAGAGAGAGAGTGGGGAAGAGGGAGAGGGGGAGCCACAGAAAATGGCAAACACAGAGTCTGTAGATTAATGAAAACCAACAGAATTTGCTCACAATTGGAGATGAAGTGTGCCCTCAAGGTGTTCGGAGCCGTGTGCATGGTGTGTGTGCCTCTGTGTGAGTTTGTGTGTTTGGCTGTGTGGGAGTTTGTGACTATGCATGTTTGTGTAGGTGTGACTGTGAGTGATTTGGTTGACATGGAGGTGGGAGTGTGGGTGAGTGCTGGTGTTTGGCTGCAGGTAAGTGATGTTTGAGGCATGCGATTGACTGTCAAAGACTCCTTGTACATTGTAACGACAGTGTGAATGAGGATGACTGTCTCTGCCTGAGTAACCATGAATACAGTGACTATGTGTGTATCATTGCATAGGTAAGTATTAGCTGTGTGTGAGGCTGCACATCTATTTGTTCATTTGTTCAGGAAGCACAGAATGAACTCTTGCTTAGAGTCAGGGGCATAGTGCTGTGGAACAAAGAGGACTAAGATGGGGTCCTGGCCCTCAAGGGTTCAGAGTCTAGCAGAGGGGCCAGACTGGTAAATAATGTCATGACTATAGCATGTACTATGTGGACTGCTATGGTGGCACTGTTCTGAAGACATCCCAGAAAAAGTGGCTTAAAAGATAAAAAAAAGTTTATAAGTAGAGAAGGAATTGCTGATGTTGGGGTACAGGAAGGACACTGCAACCATATCAAAGGGTATGCATAGCATAAGAGGAGGCTGGGGTTGCTCAGGAGGGCATACCCTGGAGCATAAATGACTTTGGATCCTGTTAAGTAATGTGTACTTTTCCTGTCAAGTATTTCATGGAAGCAACTCTCAGATATGTGGGCTACAAAGATTGCTCTGGCTGATGGGTGGAAGATAGATTGGAGAAGTCAAGATGAGAGGCAAGGAAAACAGTTACAACCATTGAACAATTCAGAGGAGAGATTATGAGACTCTGAGGAAAGAGGGAAGAGATTAAGCAGAATGGGCAGGATTCAGGGAGGGGATAGGACACAAGGAGGTATTGACGGTTTCTTAAGAGCAGGGTAGTTAGTGATTCCATAAGGGACATACTGGAGGATGAGGTGGAGGATGGGGTAATGACCCAGTCTTGAATGTGCTGACTTTAAGTTGCTGTAGGATGTCCAGGTCAAGGTACAACTGGATATGGGACTGGAGCTCAGCAGAGATGACCAGTCCGAAGACAAAGAGAGGAGAATCATCAGCATGTGGAGGTAGGTGGTAGGCAATGCCACAGGAGCAGAGGTGACTACCCAGGGAATGTGTTGAGATCTGGAGGAAATAAAAGACTAGAGGAAGAAAAAGAAACAGGAAAGATGATGAAGATTCAGACAAAACAGAGAAAAACAAAATTAGGAAAGAGAACATGACTCAGAGTTGAGTTTGGATTTTAGAGTTCTTGAGTTTGAACTTGCTATGTGACATCCATACAGCTGTGTCTAGTGGCAGAATCTAGAAGGCAGCCCTCTTAGCATGAGTGAAGACCTAGGAATGTGAAAGTTTATGCTGAAATCTGGCACAGCTGACATACAGGATAAATGGCTGGATGCAGATGATGAGACAGGAGAAGTGAGTTTGGTTACCTAGGGCTTTGAAGACCAACCTATAAGTTAGTACTTTAACCTGCAGTCAGGCTAAAGTTACTGACCAACTTTAATAAGGATGTGACTTGGTCAGATTTTCAGATGTCACTCTACATCTTAGTTTGATTTTCTCTGGAATCAGAACTTGAGACAAGGACTTGGGAGAAGGCAGCTTATTTGGGAGGAGTTCCCAGGGGGCAGTAGTGAAGGAACAAGGAGAGTGAAACAGAGAGGAAAGCTAGTTGCTGCTGTGGGCAATTGAAGCTCAACCTTTGGGAAACCTCTGAGGAATCATATAGAATGCACTTTAGGCTGGGTGTGATCATGCACACCTGTAATCCCAGCAGCTTGGGAGGCTGAGGCGGGAGGATTACAAGTGCAAAGTCAACCTCAATCACTTAGTGAGGCCCTAAGCAACTTGGTGTGACCCTCTCTCAAAAAAATAAATAAATAAATAAAAGGGTTGGAGATGAGGCTCAGTGGTTATGTGTCCCTGGTTTCAATACCTAGTATCAAAAAAAATGCACTTCAGAATTTTTAGAATTGTTCTTGTAAAGGACAAGAAGCTGGTTGTTTATCCAGTGAATGAGGTCCCCCTGGGTTGAAGGTTGCTATCAGGCCCAGGCCATCCTTTTTCCTGATCTAGATGAATTTATATCAGAAGTGGGCTAAAAGGAAGAAATATCAGGAACAATTAAAGAATCTGCTTATTGCAGCAGTCACTTGGGAAATGAATTGGAAAGGGCGAGACTGTTAGATGATTGCAGTGTCCACACCATTCAAGATGAAGAATGTAAGTGCTGAAGGAAGGAAAAGATAAAATTGATAGGATCTGTAGATAAATTTGGCATTTGGGGTTTGTCGTAGGCAGAATAATGGTACCCCAGTGCCTACATCTAATCCCAAGAACCGGTAAATATGTTATGTTATAGAGCAAGGTGGGATTAGGGTTGCAATTAGAATTAAGTTTGCTAATCAACTCCAGATTTATCTTGGATCTGAATGAGTCAATGCATTCACAAGAGTCCTTAAAAGGAAGGCAGGAGGGCCAGAGTCAGGAGTGTCTTGAAGATGCTATCCTGCTGTCTTAGAAGACAGAGAATGGGGCCATGAGCCAAGGAATGCCAGTGTCCTTCAAAGTTGGGAAAGGCAACCTCCAGAAAGACTAACCCTGCTGACACCTTGATTTGAGCTCAGCGAGATGCATTCTAGACTTCTGATTTCCACAACTAAAAGATAATAAAATATGTTGTTTTAAACCACTAAATTTCTGACCATTGTTACAATACCAGTAACAAACTCATTAAAAAATCCAAGAAGTATTCTCAAATAACTTCCAAGACTTCTAACTTGGACAAGAAAAGGAGGAGTTCATTGGGAAAGGGAATGGATAAAGGGGTAAATTTAGAGAGAAGCTTCTGAGCTGTTTCAGTCATGTTCTTTGTGTGACAGGAGGGACTTCTGTGTAAAGCTCTCTATCAAATAGTATATGAAGCTGGGATGGGAGAAAGATTTTGGGGAAAGGGCTTGGATGACTTGGATATACTTTCTGTCTGAGGGTTCATGTGTTGGAGACTCGGTCCTCAGTATGGCAGTGTAGAGGTGAGGAGACCTTTAAAAGTTGACCTAGTGGGAAGTTCTTAGGTTATTGAGAGTCCTACCCTCAGAATACATTAAAATAGCTCTGAGGGAATCCTCTATTGGTTCTTGCAAGAGGGTTGTTAGAAAAAGAACAAGACTAGTCACTCCCCTCACTTTGGCTTTCTGTATCATCATGTGATCTGCTCTCTCTTTCTCACTCCTGCATGTGATACCACCATGGTGATGTCACCTGCCATGATATGATACAGCCAGGGAAGCCCTTGCTAGAACCTGCCTAGCCTTCCAAACTGTAAGCTAAATAAATCTCTTATCTTTTTAAGTTTGCAGTTTTAGGTGTTTCATTATAGTAACAGAAAATGAAATAATATAGCAGTCTTAATCAGCATGGTGATATTTGAAGCTGTGGAAGCAGAGGAGGTCACTTAGCATTGAATGAGGATAGACATGGGGAGGGGGATGCCAGTGTGTTGGGGATGATAGAGGAATCAATACAGGTGCAGGCTGACTCTGTTATCTGTTTTCTCTTAGCAAACTCCTTGAGTTCCAATATAGACTCAGTGGCCTCTATTCTCTTTCCTGTACTGTATTGCACTTGGTTTCTTAGGAGATGGTCTGTAGGACAGCTCTGTGCTGTTGTGCCAGTTGTACATTGCACAACTCTACGGGCAGCACTGACATAGGCTAAAATATGAATGTGAGTTGTCAGTGTACAACCTTGCTAGCAGTTCATGAGAAAGGGAAGGAAGAATATGGTGGTCTAGTTGGTCTCTTTAGAGAGTCAAGGAATCAGATCCTCCTTTGCCTCTAACTATATCCAGATCCTCATCCCTGGCTTGAATCAGAATGCAAAAGTTTTCAGGAGCAAGGCCTTGAAACAGAATGGGAGCAACCCCTGTAAGAAATGGGATTCTGGAGGTTAGGCTATCACACCCAGGCCTGGATCCTCCTGCCAACCCCCATTCCTTGGAAAGACAGCTCTTCACTCTTCTCCAAGCACCCCACCTGTGTTGACTGTCTTGTGATTAAAATGTGCACTCTAACTTTAATTAACCTGATTAATGTAAAGAAAGCAGGGTCAGCTCAGCACTGCCCAGTGATGAGGGAAGATGGATAGGGAGTGAAGGCACTGGGATGGAGGTGCAGCTGTAATTGCTGCGTTTACTGCTACCTGCCTTGCTGACCCTGCTGTTTAGCCCATTAGTGATGATGCACAAGCCTCACTTTCCAGAGATAAAGACAGAGAATCCCAGGGGAGGGGAAGAGACATGGGGGTGTGAGGGAGACATGGATCTGAGACTAGGGCCATGGCCAGGTTAAGGGATGAGGGGCCAGGGTCACAGAAGCATTTGTGGAGAGAGGGTACAAAGGTATAAGATGGGAACTTGCTCTAGGCTCCTGCCCCTTACCAAATTTAGGGTATCTACCCAGCCTTGAGCTTTGAGTAAGGACTGTTTCAGCTGTCAGGGTGCTCTGGCTAGGAGGTCAACACTACTGCCTCTGATTCAGGAGGGTTTCTTGGAGGAGGGATATTGGGAAAAGGAAAGAAAACCCAGAAAATGGGCAAGAACTGAATAGTGCTTTCCTCATTGCCTCCAGCACCAACCTGGGGCAGAGAGGTGAGTGTGTAGGATCAAGATAGAGCCCTTGGGGGTGGCATATATGTACTGAGCACAAAGAACCCATGCCTAAGTCAATAGGAAGATTTATTACTTTAATTCCTCTTTGATGCTTCTAAGAAGATGAAATGGATGGATATCACTGATCTCATCTTCTATGTATTTTATCCTCATCCACATACATTCTTCCTTCATTCAAGATAGTTGAGAGCTGTCTTGTTCTGGTACACACTTGCTGATGCCATGAGGCAGGCCCCTTCCCCTCTCTGGGCCTCAGATGACCACTCCATAAATGAGGGATGAACCAGATATTCAGCTCTGATATGTAATAATGCAAGTTCCTGCACATCTGTACTGACACTTGCAGTGTCCCCTGGTCTCTGTGTGGGAGGAGGGCCCTCTCAGAGCAGTCTGGAGGACAGTGTCTTTCCATCCTACACTGGGCTCTATCAGAATGCCCATTTCTATGTCCTAATTTTTTAATAGCCAGTTGAATTTGTGGACCAATGTTAAGCTCATAGGCACCAGAAATTCCCTGCTTTTTTTCCTATGGACTACTGGCAAACCACCATTCCTTCACAGTGCAATGAGGCAATTGATTTGTGAAGCAAATTTAGAATTTCATCTTCCCCCCCCAAATTCCATTATGTTAATTTTAGCCTACTATTCCAAGGATCCTATGATGCCCCAATTTTGTCTTTCACCATTCACAAGTTTTACATCTTCTGATGATCTGATGAAACTGGAGATCATTAACAAAAATAGTGACTAGGAAGAGCTGAGGATGAAATCATGGAACAAAACTCCTGATATTCCTTTTGAACTTCTACCCAGCTCCCTTTTGGATACCGTTTGCCATTTGAGCTGTTGGTTCTTGGTGAACCCACAGTGGCTATTGCTATGCATGTGCTCTCTGTTTAGACCCATGCACTGTTAATAATGCATTTTCCAGGCCGAATGTAAAATCCGTGAGGGCAAGAGCCATGTTTATCCTGTTCATCACTGAGTCTGCAGTGCCTGGTTCTCTCTGTCTGAGACATAGAAGGTGCTTAGTATAGCATCATTGAGAAAATAAACAACTCGTTTACAGAAATGAGGGTGGTAGTTTTGTTAGGGTGAGACAATTAGGAAACTTAGTGTATGTTACTGCTTAGGTTTCTACCCTCTGACTTGTGATGTCAGTCTTTGATGGAAAAGACTTTGGAGAAAAGAGATTTGATAGAAATTTTGGAAAAAGCATGAGAGTGAGGGGGCAGAGAGGAAGAGAAAGTATTGGGGGGCAGTGTGCTTTGGGGCCAGGCAGACTTGTGTTTCAATTTCACTTTTTATTCATTAGCTGCATGATTGAAAGTGATTGCTTATCATTTCAGAGTCTTAGTGTTTTCTTCTGTGAAATGGGGATGAATAATATCTGAACCACTTAGTTTCTATAACAATGGAGAAAGCTCCAGGTTTATGGCTTGGTGCTATGCCTGTGAATGACAGCTCCATCCCCTTTCCCCCTCCCTCCCTCTTTCTTGTAGTGGACACTGAAACTATCAGCAAGAAAGAAAGAAGGATGTAAGGCATGTTATTTGTTCTGTAAGATAGATAGCTCCATACAGTTATGGAGGTCAACCTTTTTCTAAAAATTATTTTCCTTCATCACACGAGTTATGAATGCTAATTGAAGAAAAACTGGAAGATTCAGATATGCAAAATAGAAGTCACCTGCAATCTTAACACCTATACTGTCACTGTTAATATGTTAGTATATAGATTTCCAGGCTGTATTATGCATAATACATAATCAACCAATTTTTTTACAAAGATAGAATTATAGAGTGTACCTTGCTTTGGAAAATTTATTTTTAATTAATTATTTATTATTATTATTTGTAGATGTACACAATACCTTTACTTATTTATTTTTGTGTGGTGCTGAGGATTGAACCCAGTACCCCACAATTGTGAGGCAAGCACTTCATCACTGAGCTACAATCTCAGCCCTGGAAGCTTTATTTTTTACTTACTAATGTATTGTGGACAATTTTTTATGTCCATGACTATAGTTCTATAATCTACATTGACATTGTGAATAGTCCCATAAATGTCTACTGTGAGAATAACTTTACTGAATAATCTCTTACTGATGGGAACTTGTCTGTGCTTTCTACTTTTGTGAACAATAATGCAAGGAGCATTCCTGAATCTGTATTTCTTGCTCCAAGAGAGGCATGGATGATACCAGAGTGACTGACTAAGTAGTTCCCTGATGAGGTCATATTGACTGAGGCTTTGCTTCTGCCATGAGAAGAAGGAGGAGTGACCAAGGAGAGAGAGACATGAGATTGACAACAAATTATCAGGAACATATGAAGATGAGAGCTTGAAATGAGCAGAGGCTGGTAAAACTGCCTGGTAGGGGGTGACTAAACAGACCTGGTAGGCATCTATTCTAGAGTGGACTCTGCAGCAATTACAAAGTGGGCTGCTGAATGTCCTAATGGAGAGAGCTTCACAAAGTATATTGTTGAATGAGAAAAGCTAACTGTTGAAAAAATGTAGTTTTTATGTATACAGGCATCCTGTTTTGTTTCAAGGAAAATTTAAAAAAATTAATAAGAAAAATAAGATTCCCCTTGAATTTCTCCATAGGTATATTTGGACTCTTTGTAGGACTCAATGAGAATCTTAGTGCTAAATAGAGGTTTTTAAAAAACATATCCCCCCCTTTTTGGTCCTGGAGATTTAACCCAGGGGCACTTTATCACTGAGTCATATTCCCAGACCTTTTTCCAATTTTTTTAATTTTGAGATAGGGTCTCACTAAGTTGCTTGGGCTTTGTTAAGTAGCTGAGGTTGGTCTTGAACTTGTAATCCTCCTGCCTTAGCCTTCCAAGTCCCTGGGTATGTACCACTGTGCCTGGCTCTATCTTTCCTTGTTTATTGTAGTAAAAACATATATAAGAAATTTACTATCATATAATTGAGTTATTACATTTACAACATTATGCAACCATCACCACTATTTCAAATAATGCTTGTCATGCCAAACAGAAACTATTCATTGAGTAATAAGTCCTCCCTCCTGCCAACTCCTGGTAACATCTAATCTAGTTTCTGTCTCTATGAATTTGCCTATTCTAGATATTTCATAGAAGTGGAATCTTATAATATTTGTCTTTTGGTTCTGGCATTTTTCACATAGCATCATGCTTTCAAGGTTCATCCATGTTGGAGCATGTGTAAGAGCTTCATTCCTTTCTATGGCTGAATAACAGTCCATTGTATGTTCCTATCACATTTTATTCATCCATTCATATGGCTGACGTGTAGATGTTTTCACTCTTAAATTCATTCCTTCGAATCAGATGTTCCACATGAAAATACTAACTAGGAGCTTGTTTTCCATTATTTCAAATGGGAAAAATGATAAGCAGGTTATGTGTCAGCTCAAAATCCCTCAGTCAATTTTATAATATGTAACTAAGCCCAGAAAAATGCCTATAAATAAATATCAAATTATTATGTTGGGTTGTAAAGTGCTTAAAACATTTCTTCCTGTGTACCAAACAACAAATATTGTTGCAACAAATGGTTAGCAGTAGTAAGAACTTTCTTAGTACTGGCCCACCTCCAGACTTACACCCCCTTGTCTATACATGAGTCTGATATCCTACAGAAGCTATTCAAAATGTAGCTTGGTGTTCTTCTTGTACATAATTATATTTAGAATATTATATTGAGTTTGGGAAATGTAAATACTGTATCTATTTTCCTTATGTAAACATCTGAAAATGTTATTGTGAGATATATATAAAATTTGGGTATTCAAAACCTAGAGGTGTCAATGTAGTTACAACACAAAAAACAAAGCATGTGCTTTTTTGTACATACATGTGTGTGAGCATATTGAAAAAAACTGAAGAACATACACCAAGTTTGCAACAAGAAAGAATGGACTAGAATTAGAAGGAGCAACCAATAAGAGCTTTTGTTACATTAGTAATAGTTGTATTTTGATGAAAGTGTATTTATGTATTACTGGTGTGATTAAATGTAAGTAAATAAATAAATAAATTGTGTTTATTACCCAGGACAACCTTTGGGATAGAAGGTCATGATGTAGTATTAACCAAAGACAGAGCAAGAAGACCTGTTATCTTTCTCTTCCTTTTTTCCAGAGTGTCAAGTTGAGTTACTAGAAAGCAGAAATAGTAAGAAAAAAATTGTGCAACTCCAGGTAGGTGTCAATCTATGTGATCAGAAATTTGCTGACAGGGACTTTGGGGACTCATGGAGGCTGAGAATGATGCTATGGAGTGAAGCTGGACAGATACCACCATTCTGTTCACCAAAAGATTTTCAAAATTGATGTTGATTCTTGGGAAATTTTAAGAAATGATTATTGTACATGGAGTCTGGCAATACCTAGTCAGGAAAACAATGCCAGGTGGAAGCCAGAATGGGTTCTCTATGAACAAATTCTGAAGGATAGAATGTCATGCATCTTGCATTGATAAGGCTATTGAATGAAGAAGTTAAGGGAGTGGTAAATATATATATTCTTTCTTTCAACAGGGCATGAAGCAGTTTGTCACACTATCCTGGTGGATGAAATAGAGAAATGTAGTCTGCATGACGGCCCTGCTTGGAGGATTCATAACTGATGACTTACTGTACCCAAAGAGAAGTGATGAAAAGTTTTATGTCTTGCCAGTAGAAGGTCTTTGAGCCGGTGGCTCATTCCTGCCCATGTGATGTTTCAGTGACTCAGATGAAGATGCAAATATACAGCTTATCACACTTTCAGATGACACCAAGAGGAACAGGATTGCTAATAAGTTGGGTGACAGAATTGAGACTTGAATTGATACTGACCGGCTGGAATGATGATCCTATAAGAACAAATGACATTTGGAGAGGGTATATGTGGAATTCTACAGGCAGGTTAAGAAGATCAGAGGTGAAAAGGTGAACCTGGGAGCCCTGGCTTAGGAATAAATCATGCAAAAAGACAGTTTATTTGATAGCAAATTCACAGTGAGTCAATTGTGTGGCACTGCCAGAGCCTGATGACTCAGTAGATGGAGAAATCTGGAATAAGAAAGATCAGTGGTCCCACTGGTCCTACATTTTGCTAGATTCAGGGCTAAGAACCCTTCTTAAGAGCAATGTCCAGAGGAGGGAAACCCCTAATGGTAAGGAATCTAAACATCAAGTATTATGGGTAGGGTAATCATACAACTTATCACCTAAAATGGAACACATTTGAGAAAGAAAGAGAGATTTATTAACAGGAATGTGTAATAATTCTATCTTTAAGGTATCATTGGAAGAGCTGGGACTTTTACACTGGAGAAGAAAAGACTTCAGAAAACCAGAGTTGTCATACAAGATAGGGGACACATTTTTAAGACCCATTATTTTTTAAAAAATTACTTAAGAAGCAACACCTGCTCATTGAAAAAAAATTTCAAATGATGGACAATTAACTTTCTTCTATCAAGTGGGAATAAAACTAGTACACACCTCACTTAGTTGCTATGAGGATTAAATTAGTATAAAATGTTCAGAGCAGTACCTGGTATACGTTTGTAAAATAAAAATAAATTTAAAAATCCACTTAAGCCTTGGTGGCAGTGTGCTTGCCTAGCACACACAAGTCCTTGAGTTTGGTCCTCCACCCTGAAAAAAAAAAGTAAATAAATAAAACCATTTAAAGGAAAAAATGTTCTCTCTTTCCTATCCCCTTCTGTCCTCTACATCAATGGCATGCTTCAGAAGTAACCATATTAATTTATTATGTATATTTCTAGAAATTTAAAATTTAAAGCAAAGTTTATGAAAAGCAAGTATGCCAAAATCTTAATAATGGCTAAACCTGACAGATTAGAATATGAAGATTCACTGAACTATTTTTCTAACTTTTGTGTGTAGCTGAATTTTTCATTAAAAATGGTATGTTTACATAGCTCAAAAAAAAAAAAACAAGTATATCTACTAATTTTTTCCCAGTACTGAGGATTAAATCCATGGGAGCTCCATCACTGAGCTACATCCCCAGCACTTTTAAAAATCTCATTTTGAAATAGGTTTTTCTAGGTTGGCCTCAATTTTGTGATCCTCCTACCTAAGGCTTCTGAGTAGCTGGGATCACAAGCATGTGCCACCATACCTGGCTACAGGTGTATCTGTCTTCATCAGTTCTTCATCAGTCATCATTTTTAAGTTGTTTCGCTAAATCTTGTTGTACATAATTCCTATTTTCATAGAAAGAGCATACTTATATTACTATTTTTAACTTTTTATCTTAGATATTATTTTTTACTAATGTACATATTGTGTTTGTGTGTTTTTAGTACTGGGTATTTAACTCACTAGGTTCCCTAATCTTTTTTATTTTTTATTTTGTGACAGGGTCTTACTAAGTTGCCAAAGCTAGCCTTGAATTTGCAATTCTCTTGCCTCAGCTTCTTGAATTGCTGGAATAATAGGCATGTGCCATTATGCCCAACTTTGTTGACTTATTATTATGGAAGATTAGGATTGGGGTTTCTTATATCACCATCTGTATTCACTTTTTGCTTGTCCATTCTCCAAATATACTCCTATCACAATTTGGAGTAAAATCAACAATTTTTTTTGTGTGTATATAAAATTATTTCTTTTTATTATAGGTGAGTCATGTTGTCATTTTCATCACATTTAATTTCTCATATAACTTTTGTTTATCCTAGAGTTAATAATGCTTTTTGTTTTTGCTAAATTTTCTAGTTACTTATTAATAATTCATCTATAACAACTATATTTTGTAATCTATTGTTATCAATTTTTTATTGGTGGCATACTTTTTGGACCTAAAGTATTTCAATTAAGGGCCACCACTAACACTAACTTTTGAGTTTGAACAGATGGATTTTTTAAAAAGGAGCTTCTTAGGATGACACATTTTAAAACAGTGCTCCTTTTGTGAAGATCAATTAGTAAGCAATTCTTTTTCCTCTAGGTTTGATGGCAAATCCTCATCAAGATTGTGACTTTGTCAGTAGAGTGTAAAAAAAAGAAAGGGATTTCAGCTCTCATTTATGGTCCCAAGCCAGATACATTAGGTCAGTGAACAACCTACATAGCTGTATGTGATACCTGGTCTTGTTTCTATCTGGTACCAGTAACTCCATGATGATGTTGTAAAGTCATCATCTTGGAATTTTCCTTCTTTGACATTTTGGGAACTTTCCTTATCTGTCTTCTATCTTAAATATTTTGCTTGTTTTTATTGGTTTACTCATTCATTTTTGATGAAGAACATTCTCTAGTAACTTTTCAAGAAAGAACGCATGAGAACTAAATTGGGGGGACTATGGATGTGTGATAATGACATTATTTTCATCTCATAATTGATTGATATTTTGTCTGGGTATTGAATTTTAGACTTGTGATCACTGTTCCTTAGAACTTTGATAGTGTTATTCCATTACCTTATAATTTTTATTATTGCCATTGAGAAGTCTGCTGCCATTCTTATTTCCAAACTGTCATAATGATTTTTCTTTTCCTTCTTTCTCTTAT
This sequence comes from Sciurus carolinensis, assembly GCF_902686445.1. Classification (NCBI taxonomy): domain Eukaryota; kingdom Metazoa; phylum Chordata; class Mammalia; order Rodentia; family Sciuridae; genus Sciurus; species Sciurus carolinensis. The sequence continues at coordinate 103,526,875 of NC_062217.1, forward strand.
TTTAGATGTTTCTGTTTCTTCCTTGATATTCTACAATTTCATAATTATATGCTTTGGTGTTGGAATTTGTAAATCAGTTGTTTTGGGTATTTGGTAGGCCTTTTTAATCTAGAAATCCATACTCCTCATTTCTGAGGAATTTCTGGAGGCATTTCTTTGAAAATTTTCTCACTTTTATTTTCTTCACATTTTTTCCTGAGATTCCTTTCAGTCAGATGTTTAAATGTACAGATATCCTCTAGTTTAAAATTTTTATATTTTCTAGTTTTCATTTCTGTGGCTGTTTTCCTTTTTCATGATTTTCTCAATTTTATCTTGAAAATTTTTCTTTTTTTATCTTTAAAATCTTCTACTGAATATTTTTACTTCTAATATTATAGATCATTTATATTAATTTCTAGGGGGTTAAAAATTATTTTCTACATGTACTTTAAAACACCTTTACTTGTTTCATGGGTGTTTCTTTTACTTTTCTGAAGCTATTAATTATAGGAGTTTAAGTTTTCTTCTTTTCCATGAATTGTCTTTGATTCTTTCAAATTCTTTTTTATAGTATATAATTCTAATCATTATCTTTCATGTTAAAAACTTAAGGCTTTTAAACCCTTAATATGCTTTCCTGTCCATCAATACACAAAAGTAAGGCACTAAAAGAATGCTTGGAAGTTCTGCGTTCATGTTTGGGACATGATTAGTGAATATTGCTGAAGAGTGATCAAGTAGAGACCCAGATGTCTTTGGTAAGACCTTGATTGTCAGTATCTAGAGGACTTTTCTTCTGGACTGGTCAGCTTCTTTGGAGTCTTCAGCTTGGTGGGTAGGGCAAATTCAGAAAGCCGCTTACTATCTGAAAGTCAAGATGAGGGATATAGCTACTCCAAATTTTACCAGCTTCTTTCAATATAGCAATGATTTATGTATTTATATTGTTGAAAACTTCAAACATATAAAAATAGAATAATATAATGAAATCAGCTCCAACAATTATCAATTTGTGATCACTTTTATTCTATATATTCATTTAGCCAACTCTATATCACAGAGTACTTTATAGCAAATTCCAGATACTATATCATATAATCTGTAAATATTTCAGTTTTATCTCTAAAATAAAAAGACATTACCATGTATGTATAATATGTCAAAATACACTGTACTGTCGTGTATAACTACAAAGAACAAATTAAAAATTTAAAATAAATAAATACTGAAGAAAAAAGACATTAAAATAATCATAATAGCACTAGCACAACTGAAAATTTTATAGTAGTCAATAAATGCAATGCTCATATAGTTTTGATTGACTCATAACTTCTCCTTTTCCTCCTCCTACTCCTCCTCTACCTTTTAACCGCTTGCAGGATTTAAATATAATGTAATCTAACTCTTAAGTCTGTTTCAGTCTTTTCCATCCTTGCCTTTCTATTTATTAAAGGAGGCAGTCATTTACCCTATTGTTTCCCATGGTTTGGAGTTTTAAACTCGCATAGTTTGGTTTCTCTGTCCATAGGATTTCCTATAAAGTGGCAGTTACATATAGAAGTTTCATTAGATCAGGTTTGTTTTTTTTTTTAAATCCTCCCTTATAGAGTTCAATTTTGTTTTATTTTGTATTTTCATTATGAGGTACCTAATGTTGTATTGTCTCTCTTTTTGCAAATTAATAGTTATGAATGATCATTACCAAACTCCATTAGAAGTTGCAAAGTGATGATATTCTAATTCTATCCATACTTTCATATATTAGTTGGAAAATTTTTATGAAGAGAAAGTTCTTGCGTACTATTTGGTTATCCTAAGGTACAGTTCATATAAGAAAGGCAATAGAAAAGCTTGATTCTTCCTCTTTACTTGTCAGTGTTCCAAATAATGTGTTGATTCCCTAGCATCCTTCAAAGATCAATAAGATTTTTCTTTTAATTATATACTCAGGGATTTAAGTATATTTGATGAGTTTCAATCAATTACAGTTAATATTCTCTTAATGCTCAATCTTTGGCCAATGGGAGCCTCTAGTTGCTATATAAGTTTTTCTATATGACTCTAATAGTTTTATTTTATTTTATTTTTACAGACAGTATTTTGACAGTATTTCGATTCATTTTACAGAAATGGGGTACAACTTTTCATTTCTATGGTTGTACACAATGTAGATTCTCTCCATTCATGTAATCATAAATGTACATAGGGTAATGATATGTCTCATTCCACAGTCTTCCTTCCCCCTTCCCCCTCCCCCTCATATTTTCCTCTACATAATCCAAAGTTCCTCCATTCTTCTCTTACCCCCAACCAAACCCCCATTATGTATCATCATCCACTTACCAGAGAAAGCATTTGGTCTTTGGTTTTGGGGGATTGGCTTATTTCACTTAGCATGGTATTCTTCGATTCTATCCATTTACCTGCAAATGCCATAGTTTTATTCTTCTTTATGGCTGAATAATATTCTATTGTGTATATACACCACAGTTTCTTTTTCCATTCAGCTGTTGAAGGGCATTTAGGTTGGTTCCACAATCTAGCTATTTTGAATTGAGCTGCTATAAACATTGATGTGACTGTGTTACTGTAGTATGCTGATTTTAAGTCCTTTGGGTATAAACAGAGGATTGGGATAACTGGGTCAAAAGGTGGGTTCATTCCAAGTTTTCTCAGGAATCTCCATACTGCTTTCCAGAATGGCTGTACCAATTTGCAACTGCACCAGCAATGTACAAGTGCACCTTTTTCCCTACATCCACACCAACATCTATTATTGCTTGTGTTCTTGATAATAGCCATTCTAATTGGAGTGAGATGAAATCTTAGGGTAGTTTTAATTTGCATCTCTCTAATTGCTAGAGATGTTGAACGCTTTTTCATATATTTGTTAACTGCCTGTATATCTTCTGTAAAGTGCCTACTCAGTTCCTTAGCCCACTTATTGATTGGGTTCTTTGTATTTTTGGTGTAAAGATTAAGTTCTCAATAAATTTTGGAGATTAGTGCTCTATCTGACGTGTACGTGGAAAAGATTTTCTCCCACTCTGTAGGCTCTCTTTTCACATTATTGATTGTTTCCTTTGCTGAGAGAAAGTTTTCTAGTTTGAATCCATTCCATTTATTGATTCTTGCTTTCATTTTTTGTTCTTTAGGAGTCTTGTTAAGAAAGTCTGGTCCTAAGTCAACATGATGAAGATTCAGGCCTACTTTTTCTTCTGTTTTTTGCAGGGTCTTTGATCTAATTCCTAGGTCCTTGATCCATTTTGAGTTGAATTTTGTGTGGGATGAGATATAGAGGTTTAATTTCACTTTACTGCATATGGATTTCCAGTTTTCCCAGCACCATTGTTGAAGAGGCTATCTTTTCTCCATTGTGTGTTTTGGCACCTTTATCTAGTATGAGGTAACTGTATTTATGTGGGTTTGTCTCTGTGTCTTCTATTCTGTACCATTGGTCTACTTCTCTATTTTGGTTCTAATAGTTTTTGATAGTTTCTTTGCTTTCTGATATGATGAGATTCCTGAAATCAGGTATGTATAATTTAGATCTAGAATCTTCCATTTTTCCCAGGGAACCCTGGTTCCTTTTAGTGCAAAATAGTACTTCAGGACCACAATCTTGGAAGTAGAGATGCTTACTTCTACTAAGTTGGTTAGTTTATTGTTTTCAGTGGACAGAGCCATGAAGTAGATATTTTCAAAGATAAAGTGCATGGAGAAGTATTACTGATACTTTCAAATAAAATTCAGGACTATGGAGATTTTGCTAATCTTCATTGATCTACCATCTGTTTTTATTTGTTTCTCTCATACCAAAAGCCTCTGAGAACATGAACATCACATCTTATTTGTTTTATCAGTGTATGTTCCACTAGGGATGTATATAGAGTCAATTATTAGATCTTAAATTACTTGAAATAGTTTCTCTCTATGTAACTATGATATCAACTCAATAGATAGTTATGTTCATTTATTTCATTTTGTGTTTTAAGTGCTAACTTATTTATTTGATTATACTGTGTCATCCTATAAAGTATTTACATAGTTTCTAATTCAAATCTGTAAAGTAAGTTATACTTAGTAATATCTACCTTCTACCCTGTCATCTTTCCTTTGTATTCTTTCTTTTCTAGGAGATGATCATTCTAAAAAACATTTTTTTGTTTATCTTTCCATTTTGTGAAATGTAATCAAATAAGCATACACATATATATGCATTTATATTTGTGTATACACACACACACACACACACACACACACACACATATATACATATGTATATATTCCTATTTCTCCTTTCTTTTTTTGGTACCAGGGATTGAACCCAAGGGTGCTTTACTGAGCCACATCCCCAACCCTTTTTAGAGACAGGGTCTTGTTGAGTATCTTAGGGTCTCACTAAGTTGCTGAGGCTTTGAACTTGAGATCTTTCTGCCTCAGCCTCCTGAGCCACTGGGATTGCAGGCATATGCCAACATGCCTGGCTCTCCTTTCTTTTTAGAAAAATAATTGCCTACTATACATATTTTATTCTCCTGAATATTTATAGACCTTTTAAATAATAGGGAGCTCAACTTGCTCCCTAATTTGTCTCCTACTGGATTTTCATGCACTTTTTAAAGTGAATATGTGTTGGCAAGGGCAGAGATGTATTTTAAAGGTATGTGAATCTGAATTTGAATTCCAGCCTTGCCCCCTTCTTGTTATGTGACTTTGGACTCATCTCTCTCTGATTCTCCTTATCTCATCTCTATTGTGGAAATAACAAAACCTTCTTCACAGGGTTGCTTATTGTGGACCATTCAGGAAGAGCACAGAACCCAGAACACAGTAAAGGTTGGATAAATGTGAGTTGTCCTCAATAATGTTATGATTAAATCTGGATTTTCTTTTGTATTCTCAATTTTTGATGATTTCAAGGATTTTGTTTTTGGAATTTTAATTTTAAAATTTTCTTGACACTTTCTTATAATTCTGTCTATGGGACATCATGCCTCATAATGTCTACCCAGTATACAAAGTCATTTTTCTAGTTCCAAGTCAGTCTCTCTTACCTCGGCTGATAGCCCCCAAGCCACACAGTCCCTTGGAATGCAAACCTTGGAGGCAGTCATCTTGGCCATCTCTTATCACCTTCATATCCATTTGCAGCCAAGTCTAGATATGCTAGACTCAAGAGGCTTTAACTAGTCCTTCTTGGGCCCAGATACTTGGAGATGGAGCTCACCTGGCTTACTGAAACCCCCTCTGACCCTCAAGTTCTACTTCTCCATCACTGACCTTCCTTGCGCAGGTCAAACTCGATTTCCTTTTCTTGTCGTCTCTTGCTTTCACTCTCATCTCTCCATCCTTCTTTCCCATGATTGCACCAGCTTCCTGATAGTCAGAAGAATATAAGTAATATAATATGCCTTTACGCCATGTACAAACAGAGAAACAACATGTATCCCATTTCTTTACAATAAAAAAAGCAATTAAAAAATAAAATAAGTAATAGTAAATGTTGGTGAGGATGTGGGAAAAAAGCACATTCATACCTTGCTGGTGGGAATGCAGATTGGTGCAACTAATATAAAGCAGTATGGAGATTACTCAGAAAACTTGGAATGGAACCACCATTTGACTTAGTTATCCCACACCTCAGTGTAAACCCAAAGGACTTAAAATCAGCATAGTATAGTGACATGGTCACATCAATGTTTATAGCAGCTATAGATAGGCTATGGAACCAACCTAGGTGCCCTTCAACAAATGAATGGATAAAGAAAATGTGGTATATATCCACAATGGAGTATTATGCAACCATAATGAAGAATAAAATTATGGCATTTGCTGGTAAATGGATGGAACTCAAGACTATCATGCTAAGTGAAATAAGTCAATCCCAAAAAACCAAAGGTCAAATATTCTTTCTGATATGTGACTTCTGACACACAATAAGGGGTTGGGGGAAGAATAGAAGTTCATTCAAGTAGACAAAGGGGAAGGAAGGGAAGGGAGTGGGGATGGAAACATGAAAGATAGTAGAATTAATGGGATATTACTTTCCTATGTACACATGTGAATACATGACCAGTGAAATTCCTCATCATTTACAACTGCAAGAATGGGGTCCTGATTAAAATAAGTTATACTTTATGTATGTGTAATATGTCAAAATACACTCCACTGTCATGTATATCTAAAATGAGCAAATAAAACATAAATATTACAGAAGATCCATTATAAAAAATAAAAATATAAGTCTTTCCCAATTTAAAAAAAAAAACAACACTTTGATCTGGTCATACTTAAAAGCAGTCTAAGAACCCCAGCAGTGACAGGGAAAAAAGGCCAAATTCAACCTGGTCTTCATTGCCCTGTACAAGTTGGTCTTCCTCTCCCTCATCCCTCCCATGCAGTTGCTTTCCAAGTCTTGCCAGCTCAACCTCCAGTAAATCAACCTTAACCAGTTTTGGAAAGTCCCCTTCCAACCATGTGTCCCCCATCCCCAAACCCTGAGCTTCAGCCATCACATGGCTCTGAGCAGAGATTGCTTCTTCCAGATACGGGGCTTTGCTCTTGTAGGAAGTCCTCCCAGTGGAGGACAACATGACCTCTCTGACAAAGTGACCTCCAGCTCTCAACAACTTCTCCATCATCTGAACCTGCCCAGCCCAGTTGTTTTGGGTCAGTTTGATGGGTTCATAAGTTGACCGAGTGCTTCTTGTCTCTCCACTCACCCCAGTCTGCCTTGGGATGCTAGGAGGGTTCCAATTCTGGGGACCGTGACCCCCAAGTCAGGCTCATGGTAGAGCCAAGGCAGACTACTTATCTCTTTATTCATTCAACAAATATTTTCTTATGTTCATTAAGTGCCAGGCTCTGGGAATAAAGACACAAGACCTATTCTCATGAAACTTAATATTTTGATGAAAAGTTAGACTATACAAACACTCGGGTGATATGTTGATGAATGGAGAGATTTGGGGAGTTATTGAACCATATTGATGAATCAGGAAAGGCTTCCTGAAATGAGTGACATTCACTCTGAGATTGGAAGATGAGTAGGAGTTAGTTAAGTAAATGGGGGATGTTGCAGGGTGGAAGAAGTATTTCATGCAGAGAACAGGGTGTGCAAAGGACAGAAGGCAAGGTCAGTGTGGCTGGAGCAGAGAGTACAGAGGAATCTGGTGGCAAAGACTAGAGCATTATGGATTGAAAGTCAATTAAGAGTTTGGACCTGATGGTACATAGTAGTCCACCAGAGTGTTAAGCCAAAATTCTGCCAGTCATCCTGGCTCCTCCTTCTAACTCATCTAATCAGATTCCAGATCTTGAGAGTATAACTTTCCACAAATGTATCAGATCTTGTCCACTTGCTTCTAATTTTCTGCTCCATTCAAGACTGAGCCATCATCAGTTCTACCTGCTCTCCTGATTTTAGGCTTACTTGTTGCAAGTGTTATCATTGAAAATGCAAATAACATCTTGCCTGCCCTTCCCCAACATACACATTTGATCAAATTTGATATAATTGTGGGTGCATGAACTGTCAAGATTTGGATTCTGATTGGATCAGAATGATCAGAGAGAGGGAGGAGTAAGGTTGATTCAAAGAATTCTTGCTTGAGCAGTTGAATGGATGATGGTAGCATTCCCTCAGACAGAATTAGTGAATGGGACAATTATGCCTTGGGTTCTGGAAAGTCATCTAGAAGGTTGTGGATAATGATAGGAGCATACAAGGAGTTATGGTATGTAATGTGGTCAAGGAACTGAGGAAGATTTCCTGGTAGGCTAGCTGATGGCAGGGTCATGTGTAAGTGTAATTGACCTTGAACAGGGAATTGGGAAGATCTGGAAGTTGGGGAAGCAGGAGGACTTCAGACTTGGAAGTACACCCAGGGTGACCCAAGACCTGGGTGACTCCAGACTTCATTGGTGACAGATGGTTGGGTCAGGCTGGGCTGCCCTCTTCTCCTCTGATAATTAATCCTACGTGGGGGTGCTAGCGATGACAGGGCTCTCTAGCGTGCACTTAAGCATTAAATGACCAAGTTCTGTCAGACTAACTTCCCCAGCCTCTCCATCCACTTCCCTGCTGCCCACCCTCTGCTTGCACCCCCTCCCTCCACTCCCTGCACTCTGAGTTTTTCAGCAACTGATGGCTCCTGGTTCATTTCTATGAAATTAATTGGTCCCTGAATGAATTTTGTTGACAGGACAATTTATTGTATGTTTGGTTTGACAGTGCAGGTGTTGAGGGGTAGAAGGGGTGATGAGAAAGACCTGGGAAGGAGTGAGGTACAGGGGAGAAGGCTATGGGGTGGGGTGAATTTTGACCATACATAGAGGACTGAGAGACACAAATCCAAGGACTTGGGGTACCATGGAGTACCCCAATCATAAATTTATCCTTTGTTTCCCATTCTGATGCCAAAATTTTGAGAGAAAAACCTTAGATTGGAGAGGACCCCCCAAACTTTGGTCTCTCCTCAACTCTTCAGTCATCACTTGGGGGCATCTTCATTGGGGAAATTCAGAAACAAGCCTGTATTAACCCTCTGAAGGCTATAATGGGGCCCAGGGCTTTGGAAGAGAATGAGAGAGAGAGAAAGAGAGGGAGGATATGAATGTGTGTGCATTTTGCATGCACTCACGCACTCAAAGAGCAAAGGACTGATTAGTCTGGGGGATAAGGGGGCTGGTCCCCAGGAAGTTGGGTGCTCATCAGGCCTAGTTAACAGGGGCCTAAGTGACTGACTAATTAGGGTATTGGAATGGTTTGGGCAGGTGGGGGTGTGGGGAGAAAACTAGAAATGTAGCTGGCCCCAAATAGCAGCTTCCTTTGTTTCCCTCCCTTGGTACCATATCCTGCACCCTCAAAGGTCTCCTCAGATCACCATTCATCTGCCTCAATGCTTACATTCCCTACCCCAGAGCCCTAGGCAGACACTGGGAAGAGAGATAGGAAAACACAGTACTAATTCCAAGATGGAGAATGACAATAAATAAAGAAATTCATGGGTCCTCCTTCTCTAGCATTAAAAAGGTTTCCATTGCCTTCTCCATCTCCATGAACTCACTCATTTTCCATAGAACTTTCCTGAACTTCTGGCCATTGAGCTTGTCTGAGTGCTTACAATGTACAACTGTGGAAGTCTAGAATGTCCAAGCAGAAAGGAGTCCTATAGACCATCTCTTTTTATACTTGAAGAAACTAAGGCTTAGATAGAGGAAGGACCTTGTTGATAGTCACACAGTGACCTTGGGAGTGAACTTCAGTCCTTTCTGCTCTAGGCTTGGAGATGTCTCCATATACATATGCTTTTGTTCTGCCTCTATGTTGCATGTAGGGACTGGGAATTTCTCTGTGGGTGTGTGTGGCTCCTCCACACAGGCAGCTGAGGCTGAGCCTGGGTACTTGCAGATGCACAGTCACAATAATCAGATTGTGAGGATGGGCCCAAGGTGCCAGGGAGTACAATCAACTAGAGAGGTTGCATGGAGGAAGGGGATATGGATCAGGTGCAGCACAGGGTAGAATAATCTGGGGAGGCTTGGGTGCTGTGTTGTGAAGGGCAGATCCAGGACAAGGGGAGCCAGGGATTAACCAACAGCATGTGCACCTCCTGCTGCTGGCCAGCAATGCTCTCCTACCTCCACAGACTTCCTTCAGAATCCCCAGAAGAGATAGTCCAAAGTTTGCTATCCTACTCAAGGCTGCATCCTGCCCTGCTCCCTTCCTCTCAGTAGATAGTACCCTTCTTTCCTGAAATCCCTCATGCACTCCATAAACTCATGACCCTCCCTTTCCTAGCAGAGTTCTCTTGTTCCTCCCTACCTTATGCTTCTACCCCATTCTTTCTGGCATCATTCCACAAGTCCCTCACATCCACTCTCAACAGCCCCCTATCCACCAGATCCAGTGAACTTTCCCTTAGTCATAGAAGGTCAACAACAACAAGAAGTTCAATTAGGTTTATTCATGAAGCAATTATTCTTCTATGTGTCAAAGTCCTGGTTGTCTTTTTATTTTTTTAACTTAAATGTGCAAAAAAAAAATCTTACTTTCTCTATTTCTTATACAATGCATACTCTATTCTGCACATTTATTAAACTTAAAAATATAATCTTGTAATATGTGTTTTCTTCCAGAGTTAATTTAATCTTTCTTGTAGATTTCCATCATCTCCTGGATGAACCATGGAGGTGGTCTCTATGGGCTTCCCTGCACCCACAGTCTCTCCTTGTATCCCACTTCTCACATTATGGACAGAACACTCCTCCAAAACTGCAGACATATTAAACCACTTTCTCTTGCTCAAAAAATTTCCATAGCTGTCATTGCCTGTCAGGGGAAATATAAGCAATCATATCAAGGAGAAGTAATACTTTTTCAAAAGTAACAATACTATGGCACATAAATTTCATAGTTGGCAATTAAATAAATGTGGTGAGTCTCAACCATAATGTTCAACATTAACTTCTGCCATATTTGACTTCTATTGCATACATTTGAAAATTTTCAACAGTTTTAAAATAGAAAAGTAAAATCTAATTGATATGAGAAGAATTCCACTTACTAGAATCATGTAGGCAAACCTGTAGCCATGGTTATTTGTTCCATCCAGCGGAACCGGCAGGGAGAAAGAAGACACCACCAATCTTTAGTTGACCAGATTTATTGCGTCCTCCCTGATTTTCTGCCTCCTTTGTTCTGCCACTGTCTCCCTTCTTCTACCCTCTCACTCTCTCCTCCCCCAGGCTCCTAGCTTATCAGCCAATTATAGCAAAGCTTTCTCTCATGCAGGAGAGCATACAGAGGAAATGTCAGCATAGCACTATATGAATCACGAGCTGTCCACGTGCGGCATGATATTAAATAGCCAATCCTAGAGCCTGGCGTCAACACGTCATAAGTCTCCAAGGAACTAGTAGGCAAGCAACCTTTTTGGGTACTTCCTTATTTTGGTATCCAGTGCCCTTTGGCTCACTGCCAGGTGCCATCTTGTCCAAGACGGCCCTCAACATTTATCTATCTCCCTTCTGCTAGTTTCTCTCAGGTAAAATAATTGGGGTGTGATAACTTTGCAGCTCAGCTATCATGCACAAAACCACAAATGCTGGAACCAAAGTTCCCATCTCTAAATCAATGAGTGGATACCTCCTGCCACCTTGCTTTGCAAACTAAATTGATCATGAGAGGGCTGTGAAATGCAAATTATCAAAATACACTCCACATAGTGAGTGAAGTCTTATTTTGCCAAACTAAATGTCAGCTGAGTGTGTGTGTGTGTGTGTGTGTGTGTGTGTAAAAGAAAGACTGAGAGATTGCTAGATCATTATGTAAAATGATTTTTTATTTTTACTGTGGATTGTGGTTAAGAGATGTTTGAGAAACACTGTTCTCCACCAGAATCCCCTTCCTGTTCTAAAATACTCTCTAGTTAACTGCCAGCTGCCAACTGTACATTTGATATAGTAAATGTTTCAAATGTTCTGTGGAATGGCAGGTATAAAAACTATTAAGAAAAGACTGCTAATAACAAAAGAAAAAAGGTAAATAAGACTGACATCTGTTTTGTATTTTACCACAAGAATGAACAAGTCTTTAAAATTGATTAGTATTCCAACCAGCAAGTCATTACTGCAATTTATGAAGAAAAGTTAAGTAAGCTATATATTAACAAAAAATAGAGTAGTTCTTTCAATGTCCATATAAATAAGCAACCATAGCAAAGAGAAATAATACTTTTTCAAAAGTAACAATACTATGGCACATAAATTCCATAATTGGCAATTAAATAAATATGATAAGTCTCAACCCTTGCCACAAGAAGATTCTTTCACATGTTTATGAGGCAAGTCAGTGCCTTTTTATTGGCTTGAACTAGAGGGAGTGTACACCTTAGATGTTTTGTTTCAGAAACAGCTGTTTGAACTTCCCCTACTGGTTTAGGGCACATTTTAACATTTGTTCTCTCTCTGTCCTCCACTAGCAAATCTCATGAGAGCAACAGGTCCTGACTTGTCCACTTGAATCCTGAGTTCCTAATACAGGAATTGGTACATTAAAGACATACATATGAGTTCTTTATTTTTTTCCCAAGTTTTTCAATTTAGTAGTCTATAGTGGGTACTACTCCTTCTACAATTTGCAAAAGTTAATTTTTAAAAGTGAGGAAGATTAATCACACTCTTAGAATCCATTCACCTTGTCTAACATGATACACTTCGATATTATTCTTTTTTAAAGTCGCATTTTCAAAATTCTTAATGTCAAATCACAATTCATGTGGAATAGGTATGATGTAAAATGATACACAGGGTGTTTCCAGTTTTGAGTTAAAAAAATGAAAAAGAATATATATAAACAAAGGCAAAATGTTTTTTCTACATTAAAATATTTTAAAAAATAATTTCTACAATAAAAAACTGATTTATTTCAATAGTGGGATAAAAGTTTTCTTTATCCTTTTATTTAACATAGTAAATATTTCTTTTTATTATTACTAACACATGTTAAGTGTACAAATTACTGGGATTCACTGGGATGTTTCAGCATGCATTGATTGAATGCATTCACCTTTCTTCTACCCCTAGCATCCCCCAGCACCTCAAAATTTCTAAAATTTATGAGAACATTAGATATAATCATGACTCTCTTCCAGCTTGACTCAAAGCTCTATACTTATGTGGGTTCTTATCTTATCATCCTAGAGGTGTCAGGGGTTGACCTTGTGAATTCATTCACTCACAAGGGCCCCCTGTACCTCACTTTCCCATCTGTGGCACTGGATGATGACATACACCTCATGGGTCTGTGTGAGGATTACAAAAGTTGGTATCTGCTGAGTGCACAGAAATCACCCTGACACCTGGAACACAATAAGGAAGGCTATGCTACTGTTACAGCTTATTGAGTATTTTCTGCATGAAGAGTCCAGGGTAAAGCAGTATAGGGCTGAGGAGGAAGAAAAGGAAGTGATTTAAGGAGGGAAAGGAAATGAAGGGCATGAGACAATAAGTGGTTTTCTGCCAAAATTTCCATGTAAAATTCCAACAGAAATCATACCATAAACATGAACACACACACACACACACACACACACACACACACACAAATTGCCTGTGGTTAGTTTGCAAATGCCACTAGTGCTAGGCATGTCATAGAGGACTTCTCTTGCTGTGACCACAGGCACATTTTGTCTTCATGGCAAAGGGAACATGTTTCTTTGCACTGGTAAGTTCATCTTTACTTCTTGTTTTACCACCTCCTGTTTTGAAAGATGGCTCAAGGAACTTGCTATGGAGTGTTGTAGCATGAAGCAGAGCCTTGTGATGTGTGAAGTCATTTGGTCAAACAGAGCATCCTTCCCCTTTGGGAGCAGGCACAGTGAACCAACTGGCTCAGGCTTCTGCCCATCCCCTTCCCCCACCTTGGGAATAGGCAGGAGGGCTGCAGATCTTAGGAACAGTCTTTTCATGTCAGCAAAAATGCATTCTCCATCAACATTGTGAATTTAATCTTATTTTTTTTATTGTAAACAAATGGGATACATGTTGTTTCTCTGTTTGTATATGGCGTAAAGGCATACCATTTCAATCTTATTTTTATCTCTAGTTTACACATAGGAAATTGAAGAAGAGTGAATTTACCCAAAAAACCATTAAGTAATGATGAAACTGAGATTGAAACTTGGGTTACATTTTGCAAGTATCTTCGCATAAAATCTTTCCAGTTGTATGTTCCAGAACTTGGCAATTCCTACTGAACAGCATGAAGGAAGTGAATAGCATGTGAGTACTGTCACACAATGATGCAATAGAACAGAGTCTCCCCCCCCCAAAAAATGGACAATGCTTCTGTGAAAGTGTTCTTTTAAAACTTTTTTTTTCTTGGTATGTCCTACAAACCTAAAAATCATAGTTATTTAAGCAACCCCAAACCTGTTTTGGTTTTGTCAAAAGATAGTCTGTAAATAGGCAGACACAAATTCCTGTTGTTGAATAGGCAGAAAAACTGTTTTAACAGCTTTTCCATTGTAGAGAAAGAGATACTTTGCTGTAAATTGACCCATTCTCCTTTCTGCATGCTTGTTCGGGATGGTAGAGAAGACATGAAATATATTCTCTGCCCCTAAGAAGCCCAGATACTGGGTGGAGACAAAACTTCAGAACAAGAATTTCACTGTATGATATTCACAATGGTGGGTGAAGGTACATAAAGAGTTAGTAGAGTTCAATACAGGTTGGCTGACCCAGACTGGAAGAGAGGTGGCAAGACTTAAAGAAGAAATCACCATACCCCCAGGGAGTAACATTTAGCATGAGAGAGTATGGTGTTTGGGAACAGATTTTGAGTAGGTATAAAGCAGAGTACACAGCACCTGGAAGATAGAGCCTCCAAGGGTGACAGGGTCATGAAAGGTCTTATACAATCTGCTAAGAAAGTTGATTTTACATTGAGCCAAGGGTAATCATTAAAGAATTTTTTAGCATTAATATGGAAATGAATTCTATTGTGAAGTCAGATGTCCATAATCTAGGTGAGAAATCTCCAAGGTTTTTTTGGAGAACAGAGAACAGGTACAGATGGGAAAGCTGTTAAAGTAGACTGAATGGGATCTGAGGATATATTCATTATAAAGGACAGGGCAACACCAACCTTAGATCCTAGCTTGAGAAATAAGACAGAGATGGAAAACCCAGGAGAATGGACTGGCCTCAGAAGGAAGATGCTGCACTGGGATTTGGGATATTGAATTTGTGGTGTGTGTTGGACATAAAAGTGGAGTCCAACAAGTAGTGGAATGCATAGATCGGAAGCTCAGGAGAAAGCTTCAGAGTTATCATTTCCCAAGAAGAATGTACTGAATAAAAAAGAAAAGTTATCTCGGAGCAGGGATCTCTTTCTGAAATTTTACTTGGAAACACAGAATCTAAATCTACTTAGAAAGTTTCTGATTCAGACTTAGGTAAGGCAAAGGTGGTCATTCCAAGTGGTAACTATTCTGTCAGACTATTAGGTAATTGTGTGGACTGAGAAGAGTACGTTTCAGAGGTGGAGAGACCTGGATTCAGTCTTAGCACCCTACTAATGTGTGACCTTCCCATTGTCAACTCTGAGCCTCAGAGTGACAGGGATGTTGTGAAATTAGGGAACAACAGAATCAGGAGCCCCAGCTTAGTAACCTGTCTCACAGCCCTGCCCAGTAAATGGAGTACATTCCATTGTTGTTAAATGGAAATGTCACTTTTTCAGCAGTGGACTGAGTAACTGTCAGCTTATTTATAAATCCTATGAAATTGACCTGTCAGTGTCACCTATGATGGACCTTCAGTTCAGATCTTTGATTTGACAGGTGCTTGCTAATTGTCAACTGGGAGTCACTACTTTGTAAAGCCAGAGTTTAATAATAGAAAGTTTTCTTAGTAGAAAAAGCAATTCAAGTTGCCTTTTTATTATTGAATAGTGCAAAAGAAGGTCTGTAACTCCAACTTCCCCAAAATGTTTTTAAGTTGCTGTTCCAGGAGACTTTTCCCATTTCAGTGCAGTTACAATAGACCCTCTATCTGGGCTCTGCTCAATATTCTAACTGCATTTCCAAATAAAGACTTTCTGAATCCAGGATTCTCCTCACTGCAAATTGTGGGCTTCTATTTGTAAGGCAGGTGGAGGGGTTGGGGCATGGGGAAAAGATGTTGCTTTTGAACAGTATTATTTTGTGAACTCTTTTGCCTTTTTCAGCATAACTGAGTAAAAATCATCTTTTGCTGTTGAAAGTTAAAGGGAAATCATGTTCAAGATGTCACCCCTTTCAGCTGGTGGGCACTAGTTGTCATAGACTCATATTATTGCAGCCATACTGGAATTGGAGATAAGATATTTCAATCAACCAAAAATAATAAGTAGCTTTGGGCTGGGATGTAGCTCAGTGGCAAAGCATCTGCCTTGCATTTGCAAAGCCCTGGGTTCAACCCCAAGTTCCAAAAATAAGACAAAAAAAAAAGCAGCTTGGAAAACAAACAGTTGAAAGACATGTTCAGAAGCAGCTTGGAAAACAAACAGTTGAAAGACATGTTCAGCTCATGTGCCATAACACGTAGTGGTTTGGTGAAATAAGAATATGTTTCCTTTTTAATGCAATAGCTAAATTATTGACTTTAAAATATAAGAAAAATAATTTAAATTCCAGGTGACCAAGATGAATAATTTATAGTTAACATCCACATGACTATTCCATGATCTTAAACAGCAGTCATCACATAATTGGCTAAGACAGTCCTTATAGAAAATGAAAAGTGATACTATTCCAAAACCTAAGGAAAAATTTAAAACTTTTAAGTTGAAGTAAGAAACAAAAAAATTCATCTTTATCTATATCTATCTTTAGAGATAATAGTAAATAAGATGAAGATGCTCTGTTCTCAGGGAGCTTACAATATGGTCAGGTCAGGAATGGGGGAATGCAAATAAGTGAAGTAGCAGAGTCAGTTCAGGAACCTGCAGGCAAAGAATGAGGAACTACCACCACAGGACTAGCAGGAACCAGCATGACTACATGGGGTGGACTTTAGAGAGAAGAGTATTCTAAGCAAAAGGTATATAATGAACGAAACTGAGAGACCTGAGTAATTAAAAATATCAGTTAAGAATAATATATCAAAGAAAGCCTAGGAAGAAAAAAGAATGTCATAAACCTGCCAAGAATATTCATTACACTAACTTAATATAGAGCAACAACCATGCAGAAGTACTACTTGTATTTGAAATATGATTTTAAGAAGAATTTTTAAAAATTGCCCTACTGAATAGTCCAAGAAAATATTGAAACTATCCATCAGCTGTAGCATGCCCAAAATATGAAGCAATCATAAAATTGAATAGTATACAACAATTTGGAATAATAATATGTGATTAATTGATATAAAAAGGTCTTTTACAAATTGTTGAGGGGAAGAGGAAAGTGATTAAAATGTATGTATCTGCTTTTATTTGCTTTTTTGCCTATTTCTTCTTTAAGAAAGTGAACTCTTAAATAAATGTCAGAGCTTGGATAAATGAGTGAATGAACAAGAGGATAGAAAGAACAAGAAGGATTTTACCAATGGTTACTTCTAAGGACTGAAATTGAAGTTGATTTCTTTTATATGTTTTTCATCACTGCATAAATTTTCTACCTGAGTAAACAGCATTTTAAAATCTGACAAAATAATGTATTTATTTTCACAAGACTACTCATTTCTAACACTTCAATGACAGAATCCAGTAGCATTATCAAAAAACTTCTGATTGGGTGCCTATTCTTTCATAATTCAATCATGTCAATAAGTTAATCTGGAAGGCTTCATTCAGTGACATCTGTGTTTGGTCCAGTGTTGGGATATAACCTTGGAGTAAAAGATATATGTTTGGAAGGGCACAAACAAGTGATCTGTATATGTCTCCATGCACTTATCCATCAAATGCAGGGTTTTAAGGAGTTTTGGAAAGAACATGTAACATGTGACACAGGTGTCTGTCCCCTAGAGGGTTATCAATAACGGAAGCTCTGTTATTCCAACAGTGGATTACAGAGATGTCAGAGGTCGAGAAAAGAAAGAAGCCAATAAGAACTTCACCAAGAGAAGCATTACCTGGAAAAGAGAAAAGAAGGACAAAGCATTCTAATGAACAGTAGATATGTCCACTATCTGGGGAAGGGAGGGAGTAGAGCACAGTTGACATTAGCGTGGTGAGAGCGAGTGGTTCCTGATGGGATGCATGAGACAGAGTGGCATTAGTAAGGTTAAGAGTAAGGTTAAGCTTCTTTGTAGAGATCCTCAAATGTTCATTTGCATTGGAATATACTAAGTGTTTATAATTCAATTTTTCTAATGCATCTATAAGAGAGAAAGAGAAACAGAAGTGAAATGCATCAATTGCCTCTACCTCAAGCAGAGTAAACTTCATGCTGGAGATGACATAAATGTGTCTGAAAGTGCTGCCTGAGATGCATTGAAAGGGGAATAGGGTTTGCAAGCATTCTAGTACCTTCCCTGAGAGAAAATCATAGAGTCACCTGTACCCTTTTTCTTCAGCCCTTCCCTACGTGGATAAAGCCTTAAGGGCAAAATCAGCATTTCATTTATCTTTGTGTGATTAGTACCTGGAATCTAAATAGGTATTCACTCATTATTCATTGAATGCATGAAAAAATGAATTTTAAAAATAAAAAATGACAAATATACAGGACACATGTGTCCTGTATATTTTCTGGTGATATTGCCATGCTTAATATTTAACATGTAAAATATTCATGCCATATTAATGATATATAATATTCTCCTGAATAGCATATAAACAACCAAAACATGAGTCCATACGATTCTAAAAGTTTCATTTTTGAGAAGAAGAGGTGGTTCTATAGAAAGTGAAAAATATAAGTATGGACAACATTTCTTCCTAGTTCTCCTTTCATGCAACCAATTCCATTTCCTGTATTAACATCTAATGATTCAGGGTACACCAGGGATCTTCATGCACAAGGAAATTTAACTTACAGGACTGTTCCCACTAAGGCAATGGGGCTTAACTAATTTCTTCTTACCTGAATCTATGTTATGTAAAAGAAGATTCAGAAGGGAGGATTTGGAGCAGTAGAATTTCAGGCCCATTGACAGTTGGAAGAGAGAGGGATTGACAGTGAGGGGAGGTGATGATGGAATCTTCTGGCAACTCACAGGAAATCTTTTTTTCCTTTTCTTCTTTCAAGTGCCTATATCCAGTTCTGCATGTTTTTCTTTCTGGAGTCAGTAATAATTACATGGCAGAGAAAATTTGCTTGGAAAATTTTTATGAGCTTAACTAAGGATGTTATGGAAGCTGATTTATTCTGAGCTACACGTTATTTTATACACTGAGCATTTCTTAAAATTATGAAACTTATGATTTGTAAGTTAACTACAGTTGATAAATATTTCTCTTTCAAACATTCAAACCTTGAACTCCACCCTCAACACTGCAATAAAAAGAAAGACAATGATATCTTGAAAATCCAAGCCCTTAACACAATTATGTAAAAATATTTCTTTCAAAATTGTCAGTATAATATTTGCATTTAAATAAAGATAAATATAGAACAATGATAAATGGAATATGTATTTGTTGCAAATAACTAGAAAGACTGAAAAACTACCCCACTAAAAACTTTCTAGAAATATGACCTAGTTTGTATTATAGCTTATAGTTCATTATTTAATATATGAACAATACAACTATTTCCATATACATTAGAGCTTCTTGTTAAATATTTTATAGATAAACTAGTATGTGAGTGATTGTCCTCAAATGGCAATGAGGGTTAGAGTGATTTCAGAAGAGGTTGGATGTCTCCTGGTTTGAATATTTTTTTCATGCTCTGGCAGCAAGTTTGTAATAAAAAGAATGATTTTTAAGATGATACTGTAATTATTCACAGCAAGCCTAGAGTTGGTGTCATTATGAAAAATTCTTCCTTAATAGATACTCTAAGCAGGAATAATAGATCTAAAAGAAAGGAAACAGGAGTTACAAAGAACACTGCATGTTGCCAGTGACAAATTACATTTGCAAAAGTGAGAAGCAGCACCATTGAAAATTGAGAATTAGTTCAGCAGTAAATGAAAGGCTTCATCAGTGTAGTTCTGAGTCAGTATTCAAAAGAATGATATTTATGTTAGGTGTGTGCTGAGTTATTTTTTAATTTTCAAAATAAGTACTACTTTGCATATTCATCTGGTCTTTATTCTTTCATTGTCATACTTTTGTACACCATACAATTTTAATTTTGTGTAGCATTTTAATGATTAAGTTGTATAATATAATTTGACATGAGACACTAATGCAATGTCCTTTGTTATCTGAAGTTTGTAACATTTCATTAGTTCCTACAGAAGTTTGTAAATTGCTTCATCCTCTTATACTATCAAAAAATTTAATCAATAAAACAGGTAGTACAAGTGGTATTCACAGTAGTTAAAAAGTAAAGAAAATTGTAAGTATTGGTATAACTAAATCAAGTGTATAATATATGCCATAATTATCAATTAATACATTACCATTAGAGATAGAGTGTTTAACAATTTTAAATAAGCCACTTTGTTTTAAATGTTTATTTTCAGTTCTTTATGGCTTTCATTAAGCCAGACTTTTTTCACCCTAAGGTTGAGAGTGTGAATAAAATCAAATATATTTAATATAATCTTGTAGTAAAAAAAGTATTTATGTGGAAAGAAGGAACTTGAAGCAGAGTAAAACTGATATGTTTACTTCTACTGTACCCACAAAGAAATAGCTATCTTCATGTGATTCCTTTAGGATTCTGAAAGCCCCATGCTAAAGGAAAATCATAACAACATCCTATTTTTTTATCAGCACATTTTAAAGGGAATTAGTATTATAAGAAAAACATTAAAAGTTTGATGAACATATTTTCATCCTTTCTTCTGTTACTAATAATGTTTTGGAGTCCAAGAAACTTTTAATTTATGGTCTTAAATATTCATCAATTATTTTATAAATATACCAAACAGCACATAGCTTAAACACATCAGCTTATTTTGATCTTAACATACCATCTGCAGGCACTTTCTTTCTTTTTTTTTCCTTAAAAAAGCAAAATAATAACTTTATAACAATGATTCAGAACATATAATTAAAAATATGAAGACTTTAAATATTTAAAGAATATCAATTCAAACAGAATCAGATCAAAATAACTGACATCTTATCCTTGTAAAAAAGGCTGTAATTCAAATCTCTCTCTCTCTCTCTCTCTCTCTCTCTCTCTCTCCCTCTCTCTCACAGATAATCCCTAAGGAATATTGTAACATTAATTACATTAAAATGTTTTTTTTTTTTTTTTTTTTTTTTTTTTGCGGTGCTGGGGATCGAACCCAGGGCCACTGAGCTATCTCCCCAGCCCTTAAAATGTTCTTTTAATGAGTAAGAAACAATTTAAAAGGCAGTGTGTATCTCCACAGGTTGCACCTTATCAACTCTCAAAGCATAAATGTTGAAATTCCTCCTTTCAGTTTCTGAGATTTGAAGTTCTGTTTTCTTTTCCCATTGATTTGTATAGTTGAGTCATCTTATTCCTATGAAAACAGATACAGATATTTAAATATTGAGTTAAAATATGCACTGGTCCCAGTGGTGTGCTGAGTGGATAGTTTAGGGTGGAAAATTTAAAATATCTTTGTCCAGTTCTATTTTAATTTCTTAGCTTATATTTCCCCAAATCATGAATGGAGAAAATCTCAAAAGTTCTTTCATTCTTTGTCACCTGGGCCTTAGCCACAGGTAATGTACATCCTTTCCTCTGGCAGGGAAGCATTGTGGTGGGAAAGCAAGGGAAATGCAAAGATCACCAAGGGCACCCCAGACAGATGACAGGTCCTGCCAGTGTGAGAGGCTGCACACTGCACATCTCCCTGACCCTTTGGGTTGCACTGTGGGCTTGCAGGGAATCCATGATACTGGACAGAGGGCACTGGGCAGTCTTTTTGCTACATCACATACCCTTGAAAGTAGGTGAGGGCTTGGGTACATTGTCAGAAAGCAGATTGGGATCATGTTATTTCAAGCCAGTAAGTATAAAAACACAGTGTGTCAATTGGGCAGTCATTTCTTTCTTTCTTTCTTTCTTTCTTTCTTTCTTTCTTTCTTTCTTTCTTTCTTTCTTTCTTTTAACAGAGAGAAACATGTAAAAAGTGGATTTTTTGGACTAACTCAGAGACAGAATTTCCTAGCTACAGTGACCGAACTTGACATACCTAATCAAATTGTTGTGAACTAGAAGCAGGGTTCTTCAAGTCTTTCCCTTCCAGGGGATTGTTCCTTGACCACCCCCTACCCCCAAACTTTTGAATCATAGATGCCTTCAGAAAAGCAGGTTCTTGGAGTACTCATTTTACCTTATTTTTCCATAGATGTTATCAAAATATCCAGGGAGTTAAAAGTGCTATGAAAATGCACTGTGGAATTCCACTCCCTTAAAATGTCTTGTCACTCCAACACTGGTCACCCTGTAAGACCATCTGTGCCATTTAGACTTTCTACAAAAACAAGGACAGTGGAGATAGATCCCCAGATGGATGTGTCTTTTAAAAAAAATTAAGTTCTTCTGATTACTTGTCAAATCAAGCTTTCTGACAATCAGTATGGATTTGTCTCTATAGTATCACTACCCCTGCTCCATGTGTAGATTTTCCTGTTTAGAAATAAGAGGAATAACTTAGCATCTTGTTGACGTCAAAGGTCTCAAGCAAGTATCTGTATTGCTCAGTAGGAAGTTCAGTGTTATGGATGTAATTGCCTAATGACAGATAGGACAGGATGAAGAAACTAAAGATCATTTCCAATGCTTTGGCAACTTCAGTTGGTCTTAATAGGCACAAGGAAAATTCCTAGTTATCTAGTGACTCTCTTTTTCTCCACTTTGTAAAGGATGGTATTGAAACAATTAGTTGGCAGTATGGTGTTAGTCTTCTTAAGAAAAATTTGGAACATGAAAAAAAAATACTCTTGGTCAGCAGAATTTGGACTTGGTAACTCAACTTCTCCAAAAATACCCTTTCATAATGTGCAAACTGCCTTGAAGTCTTCTTAGAGTTTCTGTTTATTCAAAGGTTTCGGGTTTACCCTGAGTTTGGGTTTCTAGTTTCATGTTCAGAGTGTCCATGTGCTGGCTGTTATATACTTGACTTGGCACAGATTATAAGAGTCATTGTAACTACTTTAATTCTTTTTATTAATTTTTCTAAACTAGCTTGAATCATATGGTGCATTTTTACATAATTATGGTACAAGTGAAAGCCTTGGGGGAAAAGTATAACCACTATACTATCAAAGCAGAATAAATATTTGCAGTAGAATTCTGCCATAACTTAATATTTTGCATATGAGCCCCTGTACAAAATCAGAGTTATTCCCAGGGTTTATTCCAAAAGAACAAGTCTGTGGCCCACTCCTAGATGGCCATAGATGATGATGGATCAGAAAAAGGTCAGCTTGAATTGCAAAACCAAGAATAATGACAGACAGAACTAAAAAGGTAGAATAACAGTACAACCAGAGTTCTAAAAGCAATTGTGTACTTGCTGCATGGCCGTGAGATTGGACCCGACGTGGTTCTCTGCCTACTCACTCCACCAGTGCTGGTATTCAGCTGCCTCGCATGTTGGAAGTTTTCCCCAACCATCCAAGTGAGCATTTTATAATCGAGCTGTGTAAGTGTTTGGATGCCAGTGAGCTGAGTGCCAGTAGTAACTGAAACTTTCTAATTTTATTTATTTTACTCCTCTGTGAAGCACAGGCCATGTCACATAAAAGGAAGCCAGGCTTGTGTACACTTTTTTTTTTTTTTTTTTGTGGTGCTGGGGATCGAACTCAGGGACTTGTGCTTGCAATGCAAGCACTCTGCCGACTGAGCTATCTCCCCAGCCCTTGGGTACACTTTGATCGTCTGGTTTATGGTATTTATCTGAAAGTTGATTGCAGGAGCCTGTAATGTTAGAACAGGGGTTTGCAGGTTAATACCTGTGGGCCCAATGCTGCACCTCACATCACTACCATCTGCCCTCATTCAGCACCACCTCCCATTACTGTAGTCTAATCTGTGTTTCTGGGCCTCAAACCTCCTACTTGCGATGCACTGTGTCAGTGTGATGTGCAAAAACCCAGACTCTTACCACCTACAATTGCTCTTTGTATGAACTGTCTACTTCTGGCAAAGACCCCATTCCCACATTGGCACACCTTCAGGACAATGTCCGTCTGATGTACCAATCATTTAAAGGCCTGGTAATGACATGGAGCATTGAAACTGGCATCAAAGGATCTAAACTCCAGGCTGGGAAAGGAGTCATGGTCACAAAGCTAAGACACAGTAGGTGTGAAGCAAAGGGAAGGATACATTTCAGTTCCCTAAACTGCAAATAACTGATAAACTACAATGGACCTCAGTCATGACACATTAAATAGGCAGGTATCTGTCATGGGAAATTGAGGGGTGGAGGTGTGAATTTGGGGTCAAAGATACAGTATCTCAGTACATTATTTAACTCTTCCAAATCTTCATTTCTCATTTATATAAATGAGGTTATGACATTAAACACTATTGTACTGTCATGATAAATTCAGCTGAACAAGAAATAGTAAAAACTATGTGAGTGAGAGAAACCATGTGCCTACCTGTACAGGAACTCCACAAGAAATGGAAGACAAATGTCCCTTATCTGCAATTCTTGGGACCCAGAGTGTTTCAGATTTCAGATTTTTTGAGATTTTGGAATATTTGCAGATACATAATGAGATATCTTGGGAATGGGACTCAAAGTTCTCAATTATAAAATCCATTTATATTTCATATGAATTTACACACATACCCTGAGGTAATTTTATGTGATACTTTCAATGCATCTGCATTTTGACTGTGACCCATCACATGAGGTCAGGTGTGGGATTTTTCATGTCACAGTTCAAAAGTTTTGTTTTTTTTTTTTTTGGATCATTTCAGATTTCAGATTCTTGGATTAGGGATGCTCAACCTGAATAAGAAATGGGTCTTATTGATGTGTTTGGCCTGTGCTTTGGGGGAAGGAAGAGTGTTCTATGAGGGATACAGAGTGTCAGTATAGAAATTGGTAATCAAGTATCAAAAGGTGGTGCTGTCCTTGTCCCTTTAGGACTTCAGAAATAGGGATGGACCTAGCCCAGGACTGGAACAGGGGTCAATACTTTACTGATATCAAGCTTCCATCATTAATTGTAGTTTTCCTAGTGAAGGATAAATCACAATGTTGTGCACTGGCCCTGTTTTCCTTAGAATGTATTTATGATTTTTGTGAGAATTGGTCAGGTTAAAATATGAAGTCATATATTCCTAGATGACTGTGACTGAGCCCTTATGCAAAAATGCTTTCTTATTTTTAAATCCCTTTGTAAAGGACTGACAAAAAATACCTTTTTTCACCACACCTTGATTCCTTTCTAACTTCCTACCTACTCAGTTATTTGAAGGTGAAAACAAACAGGGTTTTCAAAAGTCCTCCCCTTGCCTTTATGGAGCCTGCTCACTAAGTCCACAGTGCTCCTCTGCATCTCTAAACATGGGCCATTTCTTCAGAAAACAAGGACTTGTGCAGTAAATACCACCATCTCCTGCCCACTCCATGGTCATTTGAGGCTAAATGTCTGACATAGAGAGTCTGAGACTAAAAAACTGTTTTGTTCCTGCCACCACAGCTCAGGAGCTGTGAATCATCACTAGCAAGGCACTGTTTGTCTGTTTGATTTCTTCCATCACCAAAGTGATAAACAGCAGTGTGTGCCATCCTTCCCTGACCTAGCAAAATACAATTTTGCTTTATCAGAATCCTTCTTCTGCAACCCTCAGCAGAAGGTTGTTCATTTGGCTTCCAGAGAGAAATCTGACAAATCTACAACAATTATAATTATCACAGTGAAGTCAATTAATTTCTTTCTTCCCAGCAAAACTGTAAGTGCCTGGAGGACAGGAATTGATGACTTGTGCACTGTTTACCAGGCTCTTTATAGTGACTGCAAGTCCAGTCTTTCCTCCCTGGATCTTCCCTCCTGCCTCAGGGTCTTTGAACTAGCTTTTCCCTTGCTCTTTCCTTTTCACTGACACCCACTTAGCATTTCATATCCCCCTTGCCTGCCGTAGTTTTCCTTCTTTGCATTTTTACTACTATTAAACATACTATATTTTTTGCATGATTTGTTCAGGTGTCTCCCTCACTAGAATGTTAGTCCCGAGGTGGTCAGGATTCTTGTCTGTTGTGTTACATGCTGTGTTCTAGCACCATGAACAGTACCTAGAAGACAGGAGTCTCTTCACAGAAAACCCCACACATGAGTGAATAGCCATCATTCTGAGCTCAGGCACCCATTCACCTGCTAAGATGGTTGTGGATACAGAATCCATCAGGTGTCTTGAATCACAGTCTCAGCCCCCTGGAAGGTTTCAGGCCAAATACCCAGAGTAGGTATCCTTTAGACATCTCAAGTCCTACCAATTGCAGATTAATGCATAAAATGTGCTGGACTGGCCCCTAAAAATGTGACTGCAGTCCCTAGACTTAGATAGTCTAAGTAGTGATTTCATCTTCAGACAGTCCTATCACATAGTTATTGGAAATTTATTTCAAAGTACTTTGGAATGTTACCTTTTGGAATAAGAACTTACTTTCCCTTAGAATCCTATGTATTCTGCCCTCAAAGTAGTAAATATGCAGTTAGAGATTCTAGGAATATAATTTGGCACTTGGAAATAGACTCAGGTTCCATTTTGGTCTTCTGGGTCTGTAGAATCTTCCAATAACTTTAAACTTTGTGGCTGTTGTTCTTTTCAAGAATCCAGTGCTCTTTCTGCTTAAAGTCAGGGATTCTTAAACCAGGTCTTTCTCTCTTTCTTCAGTTATCTAATTGTCTGGTTTAAAAAAAAAATGGAGACTAAAAAATGACCAAACCCAGAAAGCAAAAATAAAAACCTAAAATTAGGCTTCTAAGAAGACAAACCAAAAGTTTAGTGACTTCCAAAAAAGTGGGAGGAGAAAAATTCATCTTCTTGCTGGACACTGAGTTTCAGAATGTATGGATGGAAGTAAGGTACTTGCCATTCTAATTTGAGAGTGAGCACACTCATTAACACATTTTGCAGCTCTTTTGTGAAATATTGCAATATCTTTATATTCTCCATTCTTCCAGGAATTAAATTTTAATAGATAATCATCAAAAGGGCAATATTACTGTTTCTCATTAATTTTTTTTGGAGATTTTAAAGAGCATTAACATTTTCACCATTTTTGCCAGCTCAAGGACTTACAGAATAAATCCTCAGTATGTAATTTATATATTTAAAGTTTGTGCAGTACAGTATTTTTTCTATCATTTATAAGTGAATTAACAACTTTAAAATCATGTTTTACAAAGAGTTTAATTTTTTTCATTCTTGAAGATACCAATTAGGCTCTTTCAAAAATGTTCTTGATTTTCAAATCTCTTTTCATTAAAATGATTTTACAAAATTCTGATAAAGAAATAAAATTTCCTTTTAGCAATCATACCAAACTTGCTTTAATTAAGTCACCATGGGGTGAGTTTGCTCCCAACAGGTTAAAGCCTAAAGCTGTTGACAGTTAATTACAGCTAAACAAGATATTGAATAATTCTTCCAGTGAGGGTCTGGGCCAGGAACAATAAGTTTTAAATAAAGCTAGTAGGAGAAAACAAATACAGGGTAGAGAAGAATAAGGGGAACAGTGGAACCATCAACAGTGGTAGAAGAAAACTGGGTCCTCTGTTAGTGAAAATTTACAACTAAATTAGTTTAAGAGAAGCCATCACCATACTCTGCTCTTCCAAACAACTCCTCCCACTGCAGGGGACTTCTAGGTCAACTTTGGTTCCTTGGATTAAATTCTTTTTAACATATCTTTTCCCACTTTAGTTATTTAACTCCCTCCCCTTAGTTCATTCTCCTAAAAGAGAGAAAAATTTCTCTTTCATGGCAGTATGGCATTTTTTTTGCATCCCCCTTCCCCAACTACACACTGGAAAATAATTCACTAACAATCATAAAATTTGCATTTCTAGGTGAAGATCAGAAATGTCTTCTCCCAATTTAGTGCAACTTTTTAAAACTAGAATGAGCATGCTGTTGCAAACACAAACGATGGTCATTGTCTCCTAAAACAAGATTAAATTGTTAACTCTGAGAGGTTCCCCACTGTGTTTTCCAAGAATGATCTGTTTTACAAATGTTAAATTCGCAGTCACCATGTGAGGGTTCCTAGACCAGCTTTTCCTTTTTTCTTATCTGAAGTTATAGACCTCAGGAGAGTGGGGTGTGTGTTAAAAGGTCAAAGTCTTTTCCTCCTTGGAACTTGTTGCTTGCTGGAAGAGGGCTGCCTGGAAAATAGATTCTTTGGAGAGGAGGTTGTTGGGGGGGGGGTTGTCAAGATTTTAATTCTGTTAAGGAACAGCTGGTTTGAGTTTCTTTCCACTTCTATCTCCTGCTCCCTTCCTCAAATCCATGGAGACAGAATTACACAGAAGGAATTGACAACATAAAACTATACCTTCCATTACTGGAGCAGTTCATCTCTGTTACAGAGTCAGGGCTGAATGTTAAGGAGAGGCGCTGGTTTTTATGAAATTAACATATCTGAAAATGACCAGAGCCTGAATCAGAAGAACCTTTTCTAATAAGGGTATTTGCCTAGAAATTTTTTCAGTATTTTTAAACTTTTAGTTTAATGAAGGCCTCAGGGGTATTTGGAGACTAAATGTAAAAGAAGTAACATCTATGTTACTGGTTTCTGGTCTACACACTTTGTGTATCTCCAGATTAGTACTTCCTTTGCTCATTCCTCAAGTGTTTATTGGGAGCCCACTCTTAACCACAGCTATGCCAGGGGTTGGAGACAGCATGGGGTGACATGCAGAGGCTCCTGGACAAACAGGTGCATAAACATTCTCCTGAGGGCATGAGTGGGAATGGTGGTCAGGAGGAGGGAGAGACACGTGCTCCGCATTCTGGCTCCCTTGTCCCCGGGGTGCCTGCCATGCTGTACAACGAGAAGGAGTTGCGGGCGCTATCCCAGTAGTCCTCCAAATTGAGGGCGGAGCTGGGCATGGGGGGGAGGAAGAAGGGAAGCATGGCCAAGCGGGCTGGTGAAACTGGTGGTCAACTTCCTCTTCTATTCTGGATGGACGAGGCTGGGCACCTTGGAATCCTGCTGCCAGAGTCCTGCAGAGTCGGACAGGAAGAGCCCTGCGGCTTCTCCATCAGGGTCCTTGGTTCCTGGGTCTTAGGAGCTTCGCCTCATATCATCTGCGGCCACATTTCTCTTTTTAAAGAGAGCAGTAGTCATCGCCTTTAGGGTCCACCTTGATGGCTCACATCAGCAAAGACCCAGCTCCAGACAGGGTCACCTTCACAGGCTTCGTGGAGGACCCAGAGAGGAAGTACCACTTTAAGTGCTACAGTCAGGAGCAGTGTGAGTAGTGGACAGAGGCACTGCTGCGGGCCAACTTCGAGTACATGCAGAAAAACCTCATCTTCTACAGGAGCGAGATACAGAAGATGACAGGCAAGGACCTCCTGGAGCCGTTCAGCATATCCCAGGAGACCATGTTCCAGGTGAGCAGCTTGCCGAGAGATGGGCAGTAAGCTAGTGTCAGTTCCCAGCTGAATGAGCTGGAATGATCCTGAGCTGGGCCCCCTGCCCTGAGTTCCTGCCCACAACTGGGTCTGCAGTGGGAAGTGCTTTGACTTAAAGATGTCCAAAGCCCGAGGGTGGGTGGGGTGGACAGGGACTGCCTCTTGAGAAGCTGCACAGCGGTGTTCCTCCCTCCCACCTTGGTATCCACCAGATTGATCTGGCACTGCAGCGTCACATGCCCCTGCCTGGTCTCTGAGGTGCACCCATCCAGGGCCTACTGGGCACCTGACTGGCACAACCCTACTGTCCCATGCCAGCTGAACATAGGAAGGTAGGTGAAGCTGTGAATGGTGATGGGTCACCCTCAACCAGTCATGAACTTGACTCCTGCCTATGGGGCCAGACCCCAGCACTGGTCTCCAGATCGCCAAGTTCGCTTCCTTCAATAAAGGTACCTCTTTTCCAGAAAAAAAAAAAAATTCTCTTAGTCCAGCAGAGTTTTAACCCAAAGTAACAACTTGCTATTCTAAACAGTTTGCACACTGCTTAGGATTTAAAATCAGATCTGTTCAAACTAACATTGCGCTATAACAAACTCATGAATTCAATATTTAAAATGAACATGTAGTACCAATCAAAGTGTAAAAAGTAACAAAACAAAGTTTGAAAAAAATGTAAAATAACACATGGTTTGATTATTTTTACTTAGGTATTGAAGTCTCCTGTGCTTTTTTTTTTTTTAATACTGTGTAAACACACACACACATACACACACACACACACAGAATAAAACTCACATCTCTCAAAAGGCAAACTAGTAACAGATTTTTTGTCTGGGCTCCTTAGCACTCTGGCCTCAAGCTTATTGGTGTGTGACTCAACAGCAATCAGAGGTCATAATTTCATTGGCAGTCAACATCAGGTTTAATTTTTCTAGCATGTTACATTCACCAAAATGTCTGGTGTCAGTTATGCTCAGACACTGAATTAGTTTTGAGCAGTGTGATGTCTAAAGGTACCTGAGATTTATGGAACACACATGCTTTTCAATCACTTTCCTTTCTAAGCACAAAAATGTGTTTTCTGAAGCCTAATAACAGCAACCCTTGATGACATTGCTTGTTTCTTACAGAAGAGTACCCCAAGTAGGTTAAAAATGTCAATTTAGCAAGACTGCCACCTACTGATTTACATAGTAGAAAAATGCTTCAATTAAGGTGTTTTTTAAAAATACCTGTATGTGGCTTTTCAAAAAAATAGTTCTTTGGAAATTGATGTGTATCATTTTGCTTGCATTTTAGGAGCATGACCAAGTTCATAAAGATGATGCTTCTTCAGATGGTAATGGGCAGGATCTAAGGTGAGCACAATGAAATGTGAACCAATCCTCTCACTTTATATATATATATGACTTAACTGTTCATCTAATTAAGATGAATTCTCTGTTAAGTTTGGGCTTCTCTTATACCTAAATGGCGCATATAACTTTGTAACAGATGGCTTTCCTGCTGCAGCCACAAGTGCTAATTTATGGTGTCCAGGGTGGTGTGGACTGGATGAGAAAATTAATCTTCCACTACAGATGAGTAAAAGAGATCTACAGCACCTACAAAAACAATGTGGGAGGCAAGTGACCATCACCAGGACCTCAGTGTATTTCAAGTTCCAACAGTATCACTCACTGTTGGGTCACACTTTTAGGACATGATCACTTTTTAAGGTAGTTGCATCTCTCTGGCACTTATTTTGCTGTAATTTAGCGACAGAAATATCAGAATGGAGCCCACTACCCTGCTTACCTAGTGATGTGACCTGGGGGAAGTCCCTTGAATGCTCCAAAATCCAGTTGGTCTTCTAGTAATGTGGATTTAGCAACCTCAACCAAATCACAAGATGGTCTGTTCACATTCCTCCTACAGGACCAATGCTTGCCTTAGCTTGGATCTGTTCCTTGTGGTTCACAGTGGTCAGAATGGTTTTAGCATAAAAGGGAATTTAGGGTCTTAAAAATGGAAAGTATAAGGATGATGTGGGTTTCCAGCATGTCTGTATTCAGATTTTCAAGTGATATCATCAAGGCAATCTATGCTTTCCTCTAGATAGGAATCATCTGGATTGTCCCTCTCAAGAGGTGGGAAAAGGACCATCAATAGATCTAGGTCTGTATCCTACCAATTTAGCACTTTCTAGTTGAGGAAGAGCTGTCTTTCCATAGATTCAGCAAATGTCCTGCCAACAATAATTTTCACTGGCAAAACCATCATCTCACACCTATGCTGGCAGTCAGAAGGTAGGATCAGCTCTGCCAAAACTACATGGTGAGCTGAAATGGAGAAAGTAGGTGACCCAGAAAGAATGCACACTAGAAATGCAAAGTTAGTAACTGTTCCCTGCAAACTAAAAGCACATTTGTCACCTTAATGGTAATACATGAAAATGACTTTATATACTGTAAAACTTGAAGGCAATGTTGGTAGTGCTATTAAATGTTTACAAAGCCATAGAGATGCATTGGTGATAAAGTAATTCATATGTTCTTTTAAATCCACAGGTTTGCTTGGTCCAGCTAAGAGGGAAGTCTGGTTAACATTTGAGGGCTGAGATTGAAGCACTGACAGACTCCTGGTTAACTCCAGCCCTGAAAGCACTCTCCCTCATTCACTCCCAGTGAGGCACTTGTGGGGTCTCTGCTGGGACAAAGGTGCTGCTGGCTTGTTCATTTGGAGATTCATTTTTCAATGTATTTTTTTTCCTGTTCTCAAAGAACTAATTGTGTGAATATTTTAGTAACAGTTACTAAGCTCATATCTACATTGGCAAAAGTCTTGCTATATGGATTAGGAATTGTATTTCCAATAAAAAAGTATTTATACTGCAACTAAAATAAGGGAGCTATTCTTTTTTAAAATTATTTTTATTAACTATTCCTGGGTAGTAAAAGTGAAAGGCAGGTACATGAAACTTATTTTCAGAATGCTAAATATGTCAGAATACTAGAGAGATAATTTTCAAAATTGGTTTTAGACATCAAGAGAATATAAGATATAATCCATTTAGTGGTAGTCATAAAATTTTATATCACTGGCTAATATTAAGACTGAGTACTTGAGGCATAAGTAATTTCTCATCAATTCCAGATTATCATTTTGTTTTTATTATTTTAGTTACTGTCAACAGAAATATTTGTAAACTGAAAAGAGTAGCAACATAAAACTGTAAAAAACTCAACATATTTCTCTATTACTGGAAATCGGGTTTGAATTTAATTTTTAATATGTATGAACAATTGAATTTCAATTTTTTGTGGAGATACAAAAATTCAAGCTACTTAAAAGAAGGAAACAATTGGAGAAAAGACTAATATGAAAATTAATTGGACTATAAACCAATATGGAATGAATGTAGGGATACAAAGACATGTTTTTTGTTCTCAGGGAAAGCAGACATCTTAATTATAATACAGTATCATAAAATATAAATGAGCATTTGTCAGGTATCTACTAGGTGTCTAGAACTGTACTATGCATTTTACATAATTAACTCAATCTTAACTTTTTATAATGAGGTAACTAAAGTAAATCTCTCAAGTAAATAGCTGTCCAATCACAGTTCTGATTCCAAAGTGTAGACTCTTTTCCATTCCCTGGAGGTTGCTGCTGAATGCCTGAATGTGCATATGACCAAGAAAGCATTGCTTCTAGTAAGGAGGTAACAGAGGGCAACCATTAGTGAAAGCTAAAGGACAGGGTGACATTTGAGCTGGATATAGAATAACAAGAGTTTACCACACAGATGTGCTAGGACACCAGAGAGACAGAGATTAAAATGTGTTTCCTGCTAAGGTTGTGAGTGACCCTGATTGATTACTGTGCAGTACTCATGAGAAGTTGAAACTGGAGAGGTAGATTTGGGCCTAGTCTTATGGCTTTGTTTGTTACCTTAAGGAGGTAAACACTATTTTGGTTAAGTCCAGGGGAAGGGGAATAAGCATCATTGTAGGTGGCTATTTATCTCTATCTAAAAAAGGGACAAAGATGGAATTTCTGTGTGTCTAATGAGTCTTCTTGCACTTTTATACTTCTTATATTTCTCCAAAGTACATACTAATTGATCACTAAAGATGTACTTGTATAATTAATTATAGTATGACTTCCTCACCAGTCTTTAATATTCTAGAGGACTGTGTTTGTCTCTTTTGTTCATCATAGTGGCTGCAATACCCAGCATAAATAAGTACTCAAAACATGGTTTGGAATAAATAAATACATCTACTTTGAAGCTGGTATGGAATTTCTTTTAGGCACCTGGGTCAGTGGGGGCATGATTAACTGATAGGGAAATTAGGCTTAATCAAATGAATGTACTAAATAAATTGTGTAGTAAACAATTATAACCAGAAATTTTATATGCTGTCATGTTCCATAAAAAGAACAATCAGTTTATATTAACTCCTGTGTTAATCTTATTTTAATCTGTATTGATGAAGTAGAATTATTATATTTGAAAACAAATTATGGCAAAGTTTATTAGCACATGAAAGTTGGGACAAATTCCAGAGAAGCATTTAGTATACAGAATGAGGTAGTGCTGAGTCCCCAGAAGGAAATCATAAGTAGTATGTAGTAGTATGAGACTATTTTAAGTACACGCATTGGGCATAGGGGACTTTAATTCAACCTGAAAATGAAGGACTAAACTAATTCCAGTGTTTGTTTTTTCTTGCTGTACCAAAGCCAATGCCAGTTGTTTTTCTCTTACCATTCTCAATAGTCTTTGGAGCAAGTATTTTCAGAGTTTGATATATTATGAAACTTTTTTTAAAAAATTAAGTTAAAATATATTGCCAGAATTGCCTGTCTTTGTTTCATCTCAGCTTGTAAGAAAAAAAAATGAAAATATTACTGCAAAATCAGACTATTCTCTCAATTGTTAAATTGAGATTGACTAGATCCTACTTTTTAATAAACAAGTCCTTGGGAAGAGAGTATTTTACACTGTCAGTTTCAAGAAACAGGATACCATGTTGCTAAATAATTTGTAATTTTAAATCTTTTGTGCCATTTAATATACTACCAAATGACATAGAAGCACTCTTAGTTGTACAAGTGTGATTGAGTTAAATCAGAAGCATGAAGAAAGCATTTTATATCAAAGGTTCCAGTGCCATTGGTCTGGGTTACACAAACTTTACATTTTCTGTAATTTATTTTTGTTCATTAGGAAAGGAAAACTGTTTTGAAAGGATAATTCAAAGGTTTGGAAGAAAAGTGGTATATGTTGTTATAGGAGATGGTGTGGAAGAATAAGGAGCCAAAAAGGTAAGTGTAGAGGGTGCATCTTGGGTTGTTCATTTTTTCTTAGTCTTGAAAAGTAGATCATCAAAGCAAGTTCTATTTATCTGAAATAGACTATGGACATGTACAGAATTGTAAGCACTAATACAAGGGCAAAGAACTCAACATGAATAGTGATGTGCACAAGCTCAAAGGTGGTTGGTCTTCATAAAGTGTAGACTTTGGGAACAGAAAGGTAGGCTTAGTGGCACATTCATCATCCAGAAAAGAGATGACACATATGCCTGCTCAGGCCAGCACACCTTTTCTGCACCCAGGACAGACATTACCAGGTGGTTCAAACCTCATTACATGAGACTGCAGCCTGAGAACATTTCAAACACCACTTCAGAAAGTCTCTACCAGAGATTTGTTCTTCTATGGGACCTGCTGGTCCTGCCTCTCAGGGCACTTGTGAAGGACCTCACTTTAAGTTTCTTAATTCTCTGTTTTACCCTTGCACTTCATTTTGTTCTCAATCTCTTCAAATGTAATTCTCTCATTTCCTTAGCATAAGCTGTTTCTTTCTATATCTCGGTGCACTTTTGTTAGGGGAAGACCACATTCTTTCACCTGGCACACATAATCTTCACAATCTGGTTACAACATGCCATCCTCCTTCACCAACACTGCAGTGACATTCATCTGCTGACCTTCTTTGTCTTGTTACTGAGACCAATTCATAAAAATGGAGGTTTATTTGACTCACAGTTCTATGGGCTGGGAAATCAATCTTGCTACATTATAATGTGGCAGAGTGCATCACACATTGAGACATTAAATATATATGATCAAATCTCTTGTATAGCCATTAATGCTATAATGGCAGCTCTATCCTCATGACCTCATCTAATTACCTCCAAAGGCCTCACCTCCGAATACCATCAACTTATGCATTTGGGTATTTACACCCTCCTTGGACCATGCCTTATACTTTTTCTCTGTAATCTTTATCCCAGGGCCTTTCAGTCATTGTCTAACTCAGTTTTCAAAATTCATGCATTTTCTTTCCTGTATCCTCAGTGTTTAGGACTCTAATTATAGTAGTACTTGCTAGAACTGGAGTAGTAAACAACTCAGATTCTTGCTGAAGCTTAGGTTGGCTCTGCTGCTTATCCAGTCTGTTACTTTGCACAAGATTTTTAACCCACCTATTCTTCTTCCTGACCTAGCTCCCAGGCCTACTTTGAAGATTAGATTTATTTGAAGTCTGTAACTATCATAAAACAGAGCCTATTACATGTGGAGTCAGCAAGAAATTGTAGCCACCATTCTTGTTGGTGGATGTACCTCTTTCAACAACTAAATCTAAGCTTATAGGTGGAGATTTTTTTTATTAAGTCTGTCTTCAAATGTTTTTATAAGTCTTGGTAAATTTGTACTCTCTAAATATTTCCTAAGAGCATTACAAGATTAGCCAATAGCATAAATTTCCCCTCCCTTCCCTACACACTCATTCACTGGATTCAATAAATGGTACAATAATCCAGTTCTGCAATATTTCAGTGTGTACTAGAAATGGCACACAAATTTCCACATCACAGATGCAGCATTGAGAATCAAGTACGACATGTGTTCAGTCTTCTTTTAGTCCATGAAGATAATTTCATACAGCTTTGGTATTCCTGAATTTCAGTAAAAGTGTAGGTATTGGCACTAATTATGTCAATGATTTCACTGATAAGCACAATGGATACAGTATTCTAGAAGACTCACACCAATTTCCAGTCTGTTAATGCTTGATATGAAGTGGCATTTGCCATTTAAGCACTAGTTCTGACCTTCCTGCTTCACCAGTATGTGCCTTGATTGCTGTTGCATGTATGTTTTAGCCCTGTGCATCACCTTCCCCAGAATAATTTAGAATTCCCAACATTCAATCCTGGAGAGCTAAAGAGAATGTTTAGTGGAAATGGAGACTAAAACTGTCTTCCTGGGAAAGCCTCTGAAATTTCTAGTGGACCTCCTAGTGGCATGGAACAGATTTACACCTCAGATTTACACCTCTGAGCAACTGCAGAGTTGAAGAGCAGCATTTTATGCCAATATGATCCTATGCTAACTTGTGACTCTACCCTCCAGGCTGGTTCTTCTTTCTCTGCTGTTCACCAGAAGATAAATTTCAGGAGAAAGTTGCCAAAGTATGTGAAAGTGATCACCTAAAATGCAAAGAATAGAGGTAAAATTCTTTGGACCCTATCTAAAGACCTGAAAAATATGTTTTTGGAAGTTTGGCTTTGGTAAGAACAACATGGAAAACAAATTCTATGGAGAACAGTTAAAATTGCTTCCATTTGCCTTTGGATATGATATTCTTTCTTTACATGGGACACATGAGCTGCAGAAAACATTCTCTTTAAATTTTTTGATTATGAATGGTTCATCCTAGACTTTAACTTTAATATCCTGGATGACTATCAGTGATGAGTCCAAAACCATCTTTTAAGAATACTCTTTCATACCTTGATACCTGCCTCTGGTGAGTATAAAATATAAATTTTTCACAAGAAAATTCAGATATCACATTATCACTCAGAATGACTGGACTTATTTTCAAATATCACATTATTACTCAGAATGACAAGTCTTATTTTCAAATAACTTTATTTAAGGAGTATGTTCTGTCTGGTCTTTTTAGATAAAGATATAAAATAATAGATAATGAGTATCCACAACATGCAGTTCTGTAGAGAATAACTGATGGAAAATAAGTTGGAGGAAAGAATCTACAGTTCCACAACAT
This sequence comes from Sciurus carolinensis, assembly GCF_902686445.1. Taxonomy (NCBI): domain Eukaryota; kingdom Metazoa; phylum Chordata; class Mammalia; order Rodentia; family Sciuridae; genus Sciurus; species Sciurus carolinensis. Next base: position 103,564,135 of record NC_062217.1, read on the forward strand.
GCCCTATAAAAGGCTACATATAAAAACTTAAGCTGTAGAAGAGTTAGTAATTATAACATGAACAAGAATTGCTAAACTCTTCATATCTCAGTTCCTCCTTTTAGGCACTCATGTCCATTGTCTCTTTAAAAGTCCTCACAATTTTATTAGGAAGGAATCCTTAGACCTGGTTTAAAGAGGAGGAAATGAAGGCACAGGAAGGAAGAATTATTTGACCAACTCACACAGCTAGTAAGTGTCCTAAGATTTGAACTTGCTTTCTCTGGGCATGAGATTTAGAAGTAAACTATGAATTTTATTTATATATCTTAAGTATTTGATTTACAGAAAAGAATTTATATCCTTTTTTATTAAAGTTTGTGTTTCTTTTTGAGAGGTGGATATATAATTAGGCTTTTAACTTTATTCATTCTGATACTTTAGTTATTGACTAGCTACTGATCAATTAAATTACTACATAGTGAACAAGAAAAGTATTGCACTTTTGTGTACTATTTTGCAAAATCAAAACATTTTGCATTTGTTCAAAATCAGTTTTAACCATGTAGCTTGCTTCTCAGTTAGAAGCATACTACAACACTCTCCTCTTTTCCCTGTACAGATGTCTTTCATCTTACATTCTTTTGCTAAAGTAAGATACTTTAAGACAGAAATGAATTTCTCAGTATTTATATGCACAAACATTCATGCAAACAGATAACACATGCACATATATGCATGACATTTATTAAATACATAGTTCAATTAATCCTAAATTTTATCACCAGATTGTAATATTTGTATATTTCACAAAGCATTTTGGTGCATGCCTGCAATCCCAGTGACACAGGAGTCTGAGACCAGAGGACTACAATTTTGTGGTCAATCTTGTCAACTTAGCAAGATTCTGTTGCAAAATAAAAAGAATCACATCTGTAACTCAGTGGTAAAGCATCCTCAGTTTCAATACCTAGCATTAAAAAATGTATATTTTATAATTTTCATATGTACTTGTATGAATACACCATAGTGTATCGCGCTCCCTCTGGCCGCAGAGAGAGACACGACAAATGTCTGAAGCTTTTGGAAGTTTATTATGCACAGTCCCTCTCCTACACTTCTCTTACTCCAGCTTCTGCGCACTCCCAGCTTTTCTTCTCTCGGCTTCTTCTTACTCCCAGCTTCCGCGCACTCCAGCTTCTCTTCTCTCGGCTTCTTCCAGCTTCCGCGCACTCCCAGCTTCCAGCTCAGCTTCAGCCTCTGCCGCTTCTACTCTCCCACCCACCAGGCTTATATACACTTCAACCAATCAGGGGAGAGTACACGAGGTAAACGCGGACAGCTGCAAGCATAGGATAGGTACACGAGGGGGGCATGCTCTAATCACATCGTTAACTAGCCAATCATTGGAATTCGCTGGTTGTTTACTGTATAGCTGGCCGCTTTTGGCTCAGCATCAGGTGCCATCTTGACCATGCCCAAGGCTGGGGGTCCTGGAAACCCCGACATATCCCCCTTCTTTACTATTAAACTAAGGCTCGGGACCGTGTCTGTCTTAGGCTGAGTGGTCAGCATATGTCCTTACCCTCATCAGAGTCTGCAGAGCATGCTGCAGCTCCTGTCTTAGGTTGGTACACAGCCACCTCCTTCATTACCCATCTTTGACTACCGGTCCAGCATCAAGAGCCATACTAATGGGGGGCTGTCGGCCTTTAGGGCGGTCATGGCCTGATGAAAGATAATTTGATCTCTCTATTGGCTAGCTCGTAGATGCATGCCAAAACAAATGAAGAGAAGGAGGCCAAGGCAGAGGAGTACCACCATAGCTCCTAAGCCTGCCCGCTGTTTGACAAATCTATAAACAGAAGAAAAACCATATAGCCATATTAAATACAGAAACAATATACATCCCAGTAGAGTTACAATACGGGCAAAAGAGCTCTCAGGGAATAAACGCATCCCAGTCCCAAAAGTTCTTGCAAAGTATCCACTTGTTCTTATAGTACGTCCACTCTCTGATAGAGTCTCTATGGTCTGCAAGGCTGCAGCTGCATTCTCGGCCAAATGATCGTTGTTATGGTTGTGTCAATGCTGCTACTGCAAGGACTGTGATGACAATGATCATGGCTGTTGCAATGTCAAAGCCTCTCCTGCTTCTCGACAATAGCACTGGCAGTTCTACATCTGCAACAGAAACTAGGACTGGTAGGAAGATAGAAATGTGCAAATTGCACAGGTGGCAAAAGAACCATTCCAGTATTGTGAGAGATAGCACACGGTTAGTGAACAGTTAAGAGGTGTTATTAGAAATGTTAGTTGGTAGAAACATAAAAGGGAGGAAATACACAAACTGACGTGTGAGGAAAAGCAATATTACAGCTAGGGTCAGCAGAACGAGTTGCTCTATTCTGGGTCTGATTTGTAGTATGATTCCAACGGCAAAGTGCAAAAATTCCTCCTGTTAAAGCAAAGAAAGACTAGAGATATCCTTGTCACCAAAAACAGCACAACCTGAAAAATCATCAGTAGAATTGACAGGCTTGTAGAGGAATTGGTGAAAAACAAGAAAAGAAAGGATAAAAATGTGTTAGTAGAAATGAAAAATATGGCCAGGCTAACAATGGCCCATAGGTTCCGGGTTTGCCTTTCCGTCTGAGTTTTTGTTATTGGAGGAAGGCTCATACTCGCCATTGTGAGGAGGAGCAGCATCACTTGCATGCTGTAAAATTCTGATTAGCCTTTCTGGAATCCAGACTGGAGTCTGTTAATCCTGTGGGAAAATACAAACAGACCCTCGGACCCAACGAAGGACTGGATCCGGTCCTTTCCAACAAGCTGTCAGGATATCTTTCCATTTTGCCCATACTTGAGGAGTATTATGGGGATTATAATGTCGATCAGCTGCAGAATGGCCGTCCCTATCCAGAGTTAAGAAATTTAGAATGAAAAGAACTAAATTAAGTTTATCTTTAGGAGACTTGTAGGAGGCTCCTATTCCCCCTTTTTGTTTATTTAGACAATTTTTTAAGGTAAGATGTGCTCTTTCCACAATGCCCTGTCCCTGAGGATTATAGGGGATGCCAGTGACTGATTGGATGTTAAATGTTTGTAAAAACAACCGAAAGCTTTTGGAAGTATAAGCAGGACCATTATCTGTTTTAATAACTTTAGGTATGCCCCAGCCAGCAAATGCTTGTAGGCAGTGTTGAATGACATCTTTTACCTTTTCTCCAGAATGAGCGGAAGCCATAATGACCCCTGAAGCAGTGTCTACTGACACATGTACATACTTAACAGTACCAAATTCAGAAATATGGGTTACATCCATCTGCCAAATATGACCAGGCAGCAGTCCCCTGGGCTTAACTCCAAAGGATGTACTGGGATTAAAGGAGCACAATGTTGACAATTTTTTACTATTTGTCGAGCCATACATTTAGATATAGGAAATTTTCTGCTCAAAGTAGTGGAATTTACATGAAATTTTTCATGAAAGAGTTTTGCTTGTTCCTCTATGGAAAAAACAAAAATTGATTTAGTGGCCATATCTACCAAGTCATTAGCATTGGCCAAAGGTCCTGGTAAATTAGAATGAGCTCTAATATGTCCTACATAGAATAGATGTTTACGCTGTAGGATAAGGTTTTGTAGCGTAGTAAAATAAGAAGCTACCGTGGACATGGAAGAAATATGGGGTACCGTTTCAAGAACCTGTAAAGCGTTAACGATATATAAGCTATCAGATAGAAGATTGAATGGCTGATTATCTGCTAATTTAAAGGCTACTATTACAGCTGCAAGTTCAGTAACCTGTGCGGAGTTGGGTGGAACTATTATGGTGTGAAGTTGTTTACTGATAAGTACTGCACCTACTCCATTTTTGGAGCCATCAGTAAAATGGTTACACAGTCTTTAAGAGGCTGGACCCTAGTCACTTTTGGAAAAACTATGGGAGTATTTTTACAGAATTGAATCCAGGGATGTTGGGGATAATGGTTATCGAACTGAGCTGAGGTGGAACAATATAATACTGACCAATCATCATCATTATTAATTAGCCATTAATTTGCTGAGTGGAATAAGGAGTTATAATAATAGACAGATGGATTCCAAAAACAGTAATGCAAGATTCTATTCCCTTGAATATTACCTGAGCAATAGCTTGGGGATATGATTGCAATGTTTTAGCCGGAGAGCTAGGGAGATTTATACTTTGCAGAGGTCCTCCTTGCCAAACTATGCCAAAGAGGTATGTTTCTCTGAGATTATGATTAAACTTAATGGTTGAGTAGGATCACAATGATCAACGTAACACTGCTGAAGTCTATTCTCTACTAGCTGTAAGGATATCCGTGCTTCGGGAGTAAGTTTCCTAGGGGAATTCAAGTCAGGATTACCTTTTAATATATCGAATAAAGGTTTTAATTCCCCTGTGGATAATTTTAAATAGGATCTGATCCAGTTAAGGTCACCTAAGAGTTTCTGAAATCGTTCAAGGTATTCAATTGATCTGTCCTGATGGTCAACCTTGTTGGTCTGACTGTAGTAGCAGTGAGCCTTGTACCCAGATATTCTTGGATCTCCTCTAATTGTAATTTTTCAGGGGCTATCGTTAGTCCTCTTTTTTCTAATGCTTGAGTTATAAATTGTAATGCTTCTAACAAAACTTCTTTTTCTGGATGGCAAATAAGTATGTCATCCATATAATGATAAATCAACAATCTCTTAAACTTTTGTCTAGTAGTTGTTAACGCTTTATCTACGTATATTTGACATATAGTAGGACTGTTAGCCATACCTTGAGGCAACACGGTCCATTCGAATCTCTGGTCAGGCTGAGTGTGATTAAGAGAGGGCAAAGTAAAAGCAAATCTCCAACAATCATTTTTGTGTAAGGGTATAGAGAAAAAGCAATCTTTTAAATCCAGAATAATAGTAGGCCAATTTTTTGGTAGTGCAGTAGACAAGAGGGAGTCCACATTGGATGGGTCCCATAGGGTACATTTGTTCGTTTATGGCTCTTAAATCATGTAATAACCTCCATTTTCCTGATTTTTTCTTTGTTAAGAATATTGGAGTATTCCAAGGAGAGGTAGAATGTTGTAAATGACCTGCTTGTACCTGCTCTTATACTAACTTATGAGCTGCCTCTAGCTTCTCTTTTGTTAGGGGCCACTGTGGAATCCAGCGAGGCTTATCATCTTTCCATATTATAGGGATTGATGGCTTATCAGTGGCCCCTAGGAAAAACCCAATCCATGAGAATCATTTTTTGGTGGAAGTAAAGGCAGTGGTTGGGTAGATCCTTGACTATGTCTCCTAATCCTTTTTTATCATCATAGTTCATATTTTGTAACATATTTCTTACAGGAGTCCCTTGGTAAGTCTGATCAGTGGTGAGTTTCATATCCATTTGCTGCAGGACGTCTCGTCTCCATAGGCTAATAGGAACATTAGAGACATATGGCTGAAATATTCCTGTGTGTCCCTCTGTATCTTTCCACGATAATGAGGAAGCACTTTGATTGGGGCTTTCTGCTACTCCTAAGCCTCTCAAACTCTGAGCTGCTGTGATCAATGGCCAGTGCTTTGGCCAGACCATTGCGCTAATAATACTTTTGTCTGCTCCCGTATCTAATAAACCTGTAAATTCCATATTTCCCACTTTTAATTTTAGGAGGGGCCTCTGTCCATATCCATAGTAAGGTTTATTAAGTGGTTCCTGTTGATCCAAAACCTCCTTGTCTTTTATTTGTATTTTACTGGGCCACAAAGAATGTCGACTGGGCAATATAAGCATTTGTGCAATGCGATCCCCTGGAGAGATGACCGTAATTCCTTTTGGTGAAGAGACCAAGGCTTTTATTTGTCCAGTGAAATCAGGATCAATAACCCCTGGGTGTACTATAAGTCCTTTTAGTGTTGAGGAACCTCTACCTAGTAATAGTCCTACACTGTTCTGTGGGATTTTTTCATGCCAATCAGTATCAATCATCTGCACCCCCATATCTGGGGTTAGTATGAGTCTGGAGGTGGCACAGATGTCCAATCCGGCACTTCCTGAGGTGGCTCTGCGCTCCCCTTCTCTGTGGGAGGATACCACCATCGGGGAACTTGTTGAATTACCCCGTATATTTGTTGCGGGCCCCGGGGAGGGCCCTGTCTCCCATTTTTTTGAAGTTTAGGATTCAACCCTAGGAAATTATCCTCCCTATCTCTAATAGGCTGACAGGCACTATTCCAATGACTTCCTCTTCTGCATCTTGGGACATAGCCCAGGTCCGGTTCCCAGGTTATTCTTTGTATAGATGTTCCCACCCTGGGCAAAGGGTGGCCTTTTGTTTGGACAAGTGGCTTTAGATGTCCCTTCTGTCCGCACACAAAACATGATCCTAAAGACTCTTTATTAGTTCTGAAGGGAACCTCCCCTGGGCTTGTGCAAGTGCGGCAGACAACAAGGTGGTTTGTCTGTCTATGGCTGCTACAAAGGCACTGCTCTGTGCCGAAGTGTCATTTACATCTCTACACACTTTTAAGTAGGCGGACAAGTCTTTGTTTCTCCATGGTCTTATGGCCTCCCTACACCACCTGTTAGCTTGTTCGTAAGCCAATTGTTTTACTAGGGGCATGGCTTGCTCTGCATCTCCAAAGATGCGTGATGCTGTCTGAATTAGCCTATCGACAAAATCTGCATAGGGCTCACTATTCCCTTGAGTTACCTTTGACAACTGGCCCTGCAAATCTCCTGCTCCTTGTAACGTTTTCCAGGCCTTGGTTGCAGCCACGGCAATTTGCGCATAGACTGCTGGATGATAATTAAGCTGTGCCTGAAGGGTTTCATAAGGTCCTACACCCATAAGCATGTCCCTATCGACTTGGGGATTCCCCGCTGCTGCATTTCGGCGGGCGGTATCCGTAGATATTTCTTGCCATGATGTTTTCCACATAAGGTACTGTCCCCCAGACAGAGCAGCCCTAGCAAGATTAGTCCAGTCCTGGGGCACTAAGTTTAATGATGTCAAGGTATCTACTAAGGCTATAGTAAAAGCTGACTGAGGACCATATGTGCTAACTGCTTCTTTTAACTGTTTCACTATTTTAAAGTCTAAGGGTTGGTGGAATCTTTGATTTGAGCATCCTCAAAAACAGGATACGCTACAGATCCAAGATGACTCCATTCTGAGCGTAATCCGAAACCGGACGCTTCATGAGGGGGTTCCCTACTTATGGGAGGTGCACTAGGCAACACAGGCACTAGAGGGGGCTTTTTATCTAGTCTTAATCTTTGTACTCTTTTTTCCAGTTCCTCTCCCGATAATTCCCCTTCCAATAGTTCCTCATCTGAATTAGTTCCTTTTTCTGAATTTTGAGAAAGATATGAACGTTCCTCTTTTATTTCTTCCAAAACCTGTCTTCCCTCAGCTAAAGGCTCGGTGAGTGAAGGTTTTTTGTTTTTTATCTTGCAGACAGGATTTAATAAGAGACCAAATAGCCATAGTGCCTACTGGCAAAGGGTTTTGCCTATCCGCTATACGAAGATCCTTCCCCAGCTGTTCCCACTGTAGGGTATTCAAAAGGCCCTCATCCAAAAACCAAGGGGAAATCCTTTCCACAGTATCAAGAAATACTTTAGCTGTTTTTTTCCTTTAATGGCATCCCATGGTTTTTTTAATAGCTCCCTGAAGGGTTGCTGCATTCTGAATTTAGACGTTTCAGACCCCATTGTTACTAATTTGAATAGCTTTAGTTATGGCAGTTACAATAACAAACAGTGGCCTAGCTGCCAGGAGCAACGAGATTACTGAAAGGAAAACTATCAAGTGTGGCATTAGAATTTTTATAGCGGCTTTTCACGTACTACCTACACCCTAATTGGACCGCTTCAAACGTGTTTCTACTTTCACTTTAATTAGACCGCGTTCCACGCGTCAGGACCACTGATGGCGTATCCGATACCTTTTAACCCGCGTTCCACGCGTCAGGACTGCTGATGGCGTATCCCAATACCTTTTAACTGGACCGCATTCCGCGTGTCCCCAGGACCGCTGATGGCGCATCCTGATACCCTTATCCCGCGTTCCACGCGTCAGGACCGCTGATGGCGCATCCCGATACCTTTCAACCGGACCGCATTCCGCGTGTCCCCAGGACCGCTGATGGCGCATCCTGACACCCTTTAACTTTTTTATAACCGGTTTAACTTGTATAAAATTTTTTTTTTTTTTTAAATATCTTACCTTGTTTTCTTTATAAGGCCTTCATCTTCCCGGGTTTCGGCACCAGTTATCGTGCTCCCTCTGGCCGCAGAGAGAGACACGACAAATGTCTGAAGCTTTTGGAAGTTTATTATGCACAGTCCTCTCCTACACTTCTCTTACTCCCAGCTTCTGCGCACTCCCAGCTTTTCTTCTCTCGGCTTCTTCTTACTCCCAGCTTCCGCGCACTCCCAGCTTTTCTTCTCTCGGCTTCTTCTTACTCCCAGCTTCCGCACACTCCCAGCTTCTCTTCTCTCGGCTTCTTCCAGCTTCGCACACTCCCAGCTTCCAGCTCAGCTTCAGCCTCTGCCGCCTCTACTCTCCCACCCACCAGGCTTATATACACTTCAACCAATCAGGGGAGAGTACACGAGGTAAACGCGGACAGCTGCAAGCATAGGATAGGTACACGAGGGGGGCATGCTCTAATCACATCGTTAACTAGCCAATCATTGGAATTCGCTGGTTGTTTACTGTATAGCTGGCCGCTTTTGGCTCAGCGTCAGGTGCCATCTTGACCATGCCCAAGGCTGGGGTTCCAGAAACCCCGACAATAGTGAATCCCACCAACATGTACCTTAATAAGAATGGGGTCCTAACTAGAACATACATTCCATGATTGTATAAATATTTAAAAAGCATCCTACTGTCATGTATAACTAAAAGAAACAAAAACTACTTAAAAATATTTTTTAGTCTATATAAATCACAACCAAAGTCTGGTTTGGGGGTTTTATTTATATATTTATTTATTTATTTTTTATATTTTGAAGGCCCAAAGTGGTGGCCTGTGAAAAACAATGTACAGTTAAATTTTAGAAGTAATATAAAATTCAGAAATCTGGGGTTTACCACCATGTTCCTAAAACATCTAAGAATGATCAGTCTCTCAGTAAATACAAAATGATGAATAAATAAAAATATAACATGGTAAAAGTTCTCCAAATAGATTGAAAATTTACAACACTGGGGAAAAGGATTAATAGTGACCTTACTCCTATCTACCCAATAGTATATTACCATTACCTATAGCCTTAAGTGAAATAGCTTAATGTGTGAACTAGAATAAACTATCCTTCGAGATACAAAAGTGTTACATAATAGAAAACACTGATTTATACTTAGTAAAAAAATATGTATAACAAGAAAAATATATTCCAATATTTACTGTAAAGTCTCTGGAAACAATGCAGACTAAAATATTTCAGGAATGACCCTTATTCTTCTGACATGATGATAAGTCATACAAGATGTATGTAAGAATTTTGTTCTCCAGACTTCAAGAATAAAGGTATTTATTAAGCTTGAATTTATAATGAATGCATGTCTCTTCTGAGATGAGCTTTCTGCACTATACTTCATATTTGTAAAATTTATACCATATCAATTAACGATGGCCAGCAAACCTTAATGAACATTTAAAGTTATTGCTACATTATCTACAGGATTTTCCATCAGTAACACTTGTACATGTATATGATGTACAAATTATTTGATATACCCTTAAAAACTAAATATTTTTTCTATAGCACAAATATTTTTGCTGTTCTCTGAGGTGTGCACTTTGGAAAATTTTCTTTTCATTCATTACACATGAGATTTCTATATAGGATCCATTACCTGATGTTGGAGAAGGTTTAAACTTTGAATACAGATTTTAACATTTTTTAAATATTTTAAGGGTTCCTCTCAATTATGAATTTTCTGGTGTTGAATAAAGCTTGATATATTGTTAAAAGTTTTGCCACAAATTTTACTTTGTGGCATTTCTTTCCACTATGAATTCTTTGGTGTTTAGATAGTGTTGAACAATCCTTAAAGGTTTTAACATTGTTTAAATTTGTAAGGTCTTTCTCCAGTATGGGTTCTCTGTAGATGAGTAAGTTGAAATTTGATTAAAAGCCTTGTTACATTATTTACATTTGTTAGGTATCTCTTCAGTATGAATTCTCTGATATTTAGAAATGGCTAAATAATCCTTAAAGCTTTTAACACATTGTTTACATTTGTATGATTTCTCACCAGTATGAATTCTCTGATGTTGAGTAAGGTTCACGGTTTGTTTAAAAGCTTTACCACATTTTTGACATCTGTAGGACCTCTCTCCACTATGAATTCTTTGATATTTTTTAAGGTTTGAAATTTCACTAAAAGCTTTGCCACATTCTTCACATTTGTAGGGTTTCTCTCCAGTATGAATTCTCTTGTGTATAACCAGGGCTGAGCAATGTTTAAAAGTTTCAACACATTCTTTACACTTGTATGGTCTTTCTCCACTATGAATTCTCTTGAGTTTAGAAAAGGTTGAAAAATCCTTAAAGGTCTTAAAACATTGTTTACTCTGGCAGGGTCTACCTCCAGTGTGAATAGTTTGATGTTGTTTAAGATTTGAAATTTGACTAAAAGTTTTGCCACATTCTTTATATTTGTAGTGTTTTTCCTCCAGTATGAACTCTCTGGTGTGTAGCAAGGGCTGCAAAATCTTTAAAGGTTTTAACACATTGCTCATATTCATAGAGTCTCTCCCCAGTATGAATTCTCAGATGCTAAATAAGGCTTCAGATTTGATTTAAAGCTTTACTCCAGTATGAATTCTCTGGTGTTTAGAAAGGGCTGAACAATCCTGACAGGTTTTGACACACTGTTTACACCTGTAGGGTCTCTCTGCACTATGAATCCTTGATGTTGTTTAAGATTTGAAATTTGACTAAAAAATTTGCCACATTCTTTACATTTGTAGGGTTTTTCTCCAGTATGAATTCTCTGGAGTTTAGAAAGGGCTGAACAATCTTTAAAGGTTCTGATACAATGTTTCCATCTGTAGGATCTCTCTCCAGTATGAATTCTCTGATACTCAGTTAGGCTTGAGATTTGATTAAAAGCTTTGCCACATTCTTTACACTTGTAGGGTTTTTCACCAATATGAATTCTCTGGAGTTTAGAAAGGGCTGAACAATCCTGACAGGTTTTGACACATTATTTACATCTGTAGGGTCTCTCTCCACTATGAATTCTTTGATGTTTTTTAAGACTTGAAATCTGACTAAAAGCTTTCCCACATTCTTTACATTTCTAGGATTTCTCTCCACTATGAATTCTCTGATGCTGAGTAAGGCTTGGGATTTGATTAATAGTTTTGTTGCATTCTTTACACTTGTAGGGTTTTTCTCCAGTATGATTCTTTGGTTTGTTTGGGCTGAACAATTCTTAGAGTTCTGTCATATTGTTTATACCTAGGGGTCTTTCTCCAGTATGAAATTTTTAATGTTTTTTAAGATTTGAAATTTGACTAAAAACTCTGCCACATTCTTTACATTTATAGGATTTCTCACCAATATGAACTCTCTGGTGTTTACCAAGGGCTGAATTATTCTCAAAGATCTGAACACATTGTTTACATTTGTAGGTTTTCTCTCAAGTAATAATTTTGCAATGTTGAGTAATGCTTAAGTTTTGATTGAAAGCACTGCCACATTCTTTAGGTTTGCAAGACTTATCTTGAATATACATGTTTGATGGATGTTAAGATTTGAACATTGAGAAAAGATTTTTCCACATTTTTTATAATTGTAAAGGAGGTCTTGAAAATAAGTATACTCATGTTTATGAGAAACGAAGTCATGGTAAAATTTTTTGAGTTACATTGCATTCATATGCTTGTATACATATACCTACCAGTATTTATTGTGTCTACAGCCTTTGCTACAGGTCTTCATACTTTTATTATATATATATAGTGCAGTTTACAAATATCTGTATTTTCATTTTGATTAAGCAATAATGTGTAAGTAAGAAACTTACCACATGCAATAGTATTACACATTTCAGCATAGACAGGAATAACCTGTTGATTGCAGAATAATAAACTTTTTGTAAAGGACCTCTCAAATTTATAAAACATAGAAATATGTCCTTTATTTTAAAATTTTCTGTATTTAGAAATATTTTAGTGAAAGTTTAAATCAATGTTACATTTGAAATTGTTCAATTTGTTAACTGAAGCATGGACTAGACCTCTTTTTATATTTTCCAAATTCTCTTTAAGAGAAAATTGTATTTAAAAACTTTCTGTGGATATTTGTATATAGAAATGCATGGTTCTTCAAAAATGACTAGCATATATCAAGTTTTTTTCTTATATATGTTCTTGTTCTTTGTTTACACTTAAGTGTTTTGCAAGGATAACTGGCATACATTTGTTATTTACATTATTAGAGACTCTCTGATCATCACTCTCACCCACACTTACCCATTTTTTGGGTAAATTTTCAAGGCTGAAATTTCCAAATCTTCCATTTATCCCTCTTTGGAATAAATAATTTACACCTTGATTTGCTGAAAAGTCCTCAGTATAATCAGAAAATAAAGCAGAAAGAAATAAAAAATACTGAATTATCTCACTTACTAGATTCAGGTAAATACATTTGGTAAATATGGTAAATGTACTTAGAATGTAGGGATATAAGTAGGATGGGATAGCAGAGTAGTAAATACAAGGACATCATTTCTCCACAGATATATAAAATATAAGCATTCTCTTTAAACTAAGGAATGCAAACACATTGCAGAGAAGATATCCTGAAAATAGATTTGAGAGGATTCAATAGTCTCTAACATAGCTGACTGCTGTCAATAATGCCTGGATGCAGCCAATACAGTGATTTGGACAAATAACAGTCTTAAATTTTTTAAAACATGTTTTATTGTTATTTATTGATTGATTTTATTGAAGAATTAAATTTTATGCATTTACCACATACATCAGAATTTTTAAAGTATATATTTTTAATGGAATGACTATATATAGCTAAATAATATGTAAATTATTGGACATAATTATCATTCTTGTACTTTTTTTATCTATTCTATTAGCTTTTATGAATAGAACAATTGTAAATATTATCATGCTATAAGCAGAACTCATCAAATCTTATACATGTGAAATTCAAATTTTGCATCCCTTGATCATTATCCCTACACTCCAACAAACAAGGCCATTGTGAGCATCATTTCACTCTACATTGTGTTAAACTTTTTCAGATTTTATATGTGAAACAATATAGTAAATGACTTTCTGTGTCTACCTTATATTACATAATGTAAAATCCTGTATGTTAAACATTATTGCTTTATAAGACAAGAGTTTATTTTATATGGATAAATAGTAATTCATTGTATATGTTTATATGTATATGCACACATATACACACACAAACTATATGTATATATATATAACTCCCATATTTTTAAATTTATTCATTCATTGATGGACTCTTAGGCAGTTCCATAGTTTGACTAATGTAAAAAATGCTTAACTGACCATGGTAATTGGGATATCTCCTCAACACATTGATTTCATCTCTTTTGGTTATGTAAAATTTGAAATATGAAAGAATAAAAAGCATCTTAGAACTTTGCTCATGCTTATATGATATAAAAAGAGCTGTGATATCAATAATGTAATATTCAGAGGAGATATGAGTACAGAATTTCCATATGGAATAGAAGTGAATGCTTTTTCAGTTTAAAATATAGTGTAAACCTAAATTTCTTTTAGTGCTTGAAGTGTTTAATATGCTTCCTTTAGATGAATTACTGGGTTGTATGGTCATTCCATTTTAATTTACAAACTTTTGTACTCTTCTCCACAATGCCTTTGATAATCTATTGTTGTCTGAGTTTTAAATGGACGAATCTAAATTATACTATGCAGCATATAGAGACAAATGGAAAGATGGCTAAATCAAAGGGTAAAAAAAAAAGCCATAGTAATTTACAATTTTAAAGCTGAGATTTATAAATTAACTACAGAAATCTTAAATAACCATTTGAAAATGTTTCATGAGCCTGAAGAAAACAGAAAAACTGAATTAAATCAGTAAAGTGAGAATATGAACAGAGAGATAAAAATGGTAAATAGGAGTAAGCAGAAATTGAGTCCTAAAGAATTCAATAAGAAATAATGGTTGACAAATTAGAAACATGAAGAATGAAAAAGACATAACAATTCATGAAGCTTAATGATCCCCAAATGGGATAAAAATGAGGACACAAAAAAATGAAGAGCATTAAATCTAAAGTTTCAAAAATCATGAAGAGAATCTTTTGAGCAGCAGGAGAAAAGTGGTGTATCATCAATGAGTTTTGTCTTGCATGATTATCACTGGATTTCCCAGTAGAAACCTTGCAATCCAGAATGAAATGAAGAAATACAGTCAAAGGGCTGAAAGACAAAAATTACCTAACAAGAATAATGTATCAGCAAAACTATCAATCAAGAATGAAAAAAAAATGGACTCTCAAGATATACAGATACTCAAAAAATCATTAGACCTGCCCTATCAGAAATACAGAAAATCCTTTCCACTGAAATATAAAAGAATTTTTCAGAATCACACCAATCATGATATTTTCAGGTTTTCTGGGAAAAGCAAATACAAACACCAAGATACCTACAGGTTTGACACTGCTGCCACTGCCAACTACAAACATGGCTTCTTCCATCTAGCCAGGATCTGGAAGACCATCACCAAGGTCCCTGCAGGCTTCATTACACCTGAGAGTCCCTTTCTGTCTTTCCTGCTAACAGCCAACTTTTATTGATCTCTCTTTCACTCTCCTATGATCTAATAACTCTATATTCTCACTTCCTATCTCATAAACATCACATCCTACATGATCCTTTTCTCTCTTTGTCCACCATTAGAAGCTGTAGACACTATTGCAAACCTATTGTTTGTATTGTAGATAATAATTAAACATATCATTCTGCTCATTGTGACAAACCTGTAAACTTCATAATAGGGGATACTTAAGGCTGCACATTATTTGCACTGGGTGCTTTCAACATTTTTCTCCCCCTTAAAGGCAAGGTATTAGAAACCAGCAGGGACACATAATCTATAAGGTAGAAACTAGATTCCTTGGATCCACACTGGTAGACAGGAAGAAACATGAATAACATAAAAAAAAAAACAAAAAAAGAAGGTGCCCCAAACAAACCAAGAGGATACAATAATAAAATCTGTTGACATCGCAGTAGAAGAAATATCAGAGAAAGAGTTCAGAATATACATAATTAAAATGATCTGGAAAGTAAAGGATGATATGAGAGAGCAAATGCAGGTAACAAAAGATCACTTCAATAAGAAACTATGAGAGCAAATGCAGGAAGGAAAAGATTACTTCCATAAAGAAATAGAGATTCTGAAAAAAAAAGACAAACAAAAATCTTTAAATGGAGTAAATAAACAATAAACATAAGTAAAAACTGAATAGAAAGCATCACAAACAGATTACATCACTTGGAAGACAGAACAAGAGGCAATGAAGACAAATTACATAATCTTGAAAATAAAGTCAACCACACAGTGCAGGTGGTAAGACACCATAAACAGAAACTCCAAGAAATATGGGATGACATGAAAAGACCAAATTTAAGAATTATTGGGACAGAGGAAGGCACAGAGGCAAAACCAAAGGAATGCACAATATTTTAAACAAAGTAACATTAGAAAATGTCCCAAACTTGAAGAATGAAATGGAAAATCCAATATAAGAGGCATATAGGACATCAAGTATACAGAATTACAACAGATCCACACCAAAGTTCATGATAATGGAAATGCCTACAATACAAAATAAAGATAGAACTTTAAAGGCTGCAAGAGAAAAGCATCAGATTACATATAGGAGGAGACCAATTTGAATCTCAGCAGATTCCTCAATTCAGACCCTCAAAGCTGGAAGGCCCTGGAACAACATATGCCAAGCTCTGAAAGAAAATGGATGGCGACCAAGAATCTTATATCCAGCAAGATTAAGCTTCATATTGGATAAGAAAATGAACACCTTCCATGATAAACAAAACTTAAAAAATTTACAAAAAGAAACTCTACACTACAGAATATTCTTAGCAAAATATTCCATGAGAAGGAAATGAAAATGAACAAAGACAGCAAAGGAGGGAAGTACACTAAAGGAAAAGCCCACCAAAGGAGATACCAAGTCAAGTTAAAAACAAAATATAAACCAAAATGACCAAAAAATACAAATTATAGCTCAATAATAACCCTGAATATTAACAGTCTAAACCCATAAATCAGAAAACAGAGACTAGCAGATAGGATTTAAAAAAAAAAGATGTGACAATATGCTACCTTCAAGAAATGCATCTCACAGGGAGACATCCAGACTGAAAGTGAAAGGATGAGAAAAAAACATATCATTCTCATGGACTGTGTAAAAAAGAAGGAATTTCCATCCTCATATCAAACAAAGTGGATTTCAAACCAAAGTTAGTCAGAACGGATAAAGAAGGGCATTTCCTTTACATTTCATGTAAGAGAATCAGACATCAATAAGACATAACAATCATAAATATTTATATCCCAAACAATAGAGCATCTATATATATCAAATAAATATTTTCAATTTCAAGATCAAATAGACCAACACAACACAATAAAACTGGGTGAATTTAATACTCTCAACACTGGATAGATCTTCCAAACAAAAACTAAACAAAGAAACTACAGAACTCAACAATACAATCAATAACTTAGACTTAACAGACATATATAGAATATTTCATCCATCAAATATACTTTTTTCTTAGCAACACATAGATCCTATTACAAAATAGACCATATATTATGCCACAAAGATACTCTTAGCAAATAGAAAAAAAAAATAGAGATACTACCTGCCCTCCATCAGATGATAATGGAATGAAATTAGAAATCAATTATAAAATAAAAAACAGAAACTATCTCAAAACCTAGAGGGTAAATAATACACTATTGAATGATGCATGGATAACAGAAGACATTCAGGAGGAGATTAAAAAAATTTTAGAAATAAATGAGAATACCAGTACAACATATCACAATCTCTGGGACACTATGAAGTCAGTGCTAAGTGGAAAGTTCATTTCATTGAACCTATTTGGAAAAGATTTAAAAGTCAACAAATAAATGACCTAACCAAGTACAAAAAGAACAAATAAACACCAAAAGTACTAGGAGACAGGAAATAATTAAAATCAGAGCTGAAATCAATGATATTGAAACAAAAGAAATAATTTTAAAAATAGGCAAAATGTTAGATTTTGAAACAATAAATAAAATTGATAAACCCTTAGCCACACTAACAAAGAGGAGAGAGAAAACTCAAATTACTAAAACTTGTGATGAAAAAGGAAATATCATGTCAGACACAACTGAAATACAGAAGATAATTAGAAACTATTTAGAAAATTTATACTCCAACAAAATAGAAAACATCAAAGACATTGACAAATACCTAGAGTCATATGAACTACCCAAAATGAATCAAGAAGACATACACAGCTAAAACATATCAATTTCAAGCAGTGAAATACAATGTACCATCAAAAATCTACCAACAAAGAAAAACCCAGGACCAGATGGATTCTTAACCAAGTTCTACAATACCTACAAAGAAAAACTAATACTACTACTTCTCAAAATAGTCCAGGAAATAGAAAAGGAGGGAATCCCATCAAACTTATCTATGAAGGCAGTATCACCCTGATACCAAAACCAGACAAAGACATTTCAAGGAAAAAAAACTTCAGACCAATGTCCCTGATGAACGCAGATGCAAAACTTTGTCATAGAATTCTGGCAAATTGCATACAAAAATGTATTAAAAAGATAGTGCACCATCATCAATTAGGGTTCATCCCAGGGATGCAAGGTTGGTTCAACATATAGAAATCAATAAACATAATTCACAATATCAATAGACTTAAAGATAAGAGTCATATGATTATCTCAAGAGACACAGAAAAAGCATTTGACAAAATATTACACCCCTTCATGTTCAAAACACTAGAAAAACTAGGGATAGTAGGACCATACCTCAACATTGTAAGTTATCTATGCTAAGCCCAAGGCCAACATCATTCTAAATGGAGAAAATTGAAAGCATTCCTCCTAATAACTGGAATAAGACAGGGATGCCCTCTTTCACTTCTTTTATTCAACATAGTCCTTGAAACTCTAGCCAGAGCAATTAGACAGACCAAAGAAATTAAAGGGATATGAATGAGAAGAACTCAAACTATCAGTTTTTGCTAAGAACATGATCCTATATTTAGAAGATCCAAAAAAATCCACCAGAACTCATAAATGAATTTAGCAAAGTAGCAGGATATAAAATCAATGCATTTCCAATATCAGTGATGAATCCACTGCAAGAGAACTTAGGAAAAATACCCCACATTCACAATAGCCTCAACAAAAATAAAATACTTGAGAATCAATCTAACAAAAGAGGTGAAAGACCTCTACAATGAAAACTATGGAATACTAAAGAAAGAAATTAGCAAAATCCTTGGAAGATGGAAAGATCTCCCATGCTCTTGGATAGGCAGAATTAATACTGTCAAAATGGCCATGTGACCAAGTGTTCTACGGATTCTATGCAATTCCAATTAAACTCCCAATGTCTTTCCTCATATAAATAGGGAAAGCAAGAAGGAAATTCATTTGGAAAAAATAACAGACCTAGATGAGCCAAAGCAATACTTAGCAAGAAGAGTGAAGCAGGAGGCATCACAATACCAGATCTTAAACTATACTACAGATCTATATTAACAAAAATGTCATGGTATTGGCACCAAAATAAACAGGTAGACCAATGTTACAGAACAGAAGACACAGAGACAAACTCACATAAATACATTTATCTCATACTAGACAAAGGTGCCAAAAACATACATTGTAGAAAAGACAGCCTGTTCAACAAATGATACTGAGAAAACTGGAAATCCATATGGAGTAAAATAATATTAAACTTCTATCTCTCACTCTGTGAAAAACTCAACTTAAAGTGGATCAAGGACCTAGGAACAGTCCAGAGACCCTGCATCTAACAGAAGAAAAAGTAGGCCCAAATCTGCATCGTGTTAGTTTAGGATCTAACTTCCTTAAAGAGACTCCTTTAACACAAGAAGTAGAATCAAGAATCAATAAATGGGATCGATTCAAACTAAAAACTTCTCAGCACAGGAAACAATAATGTCAAGCGAGAGCCTATAGAATGGGAGAAAATCTTTACCACATGTACATCAGTTAGAGCACTAATCTCCAGGATATATGTAAAGAATTCAAAATACAACAACAAAAAACCCCAAATAACCCAATCAATCAATAGGCAAAGGTACTGAAGACACTTCAGAGAAGAAATACAATTTCACAACAAACATGTGAAAAAATGTTCAACCTCTCTATTAATTAGAGAAATACAAATCAAAACTACTCTAAGATTTCATATTCCTCCAGTCAGAATGGCAATGATTAAGAATACAAGCAACAATAAGTGTTGGCTAGGATGTGGGGAAACAGGTACACTCATACATTGCTGGTGGTACTGTAAATTAGCATAATCACTCTTGAAAGCAGTGTGGGGAATCCTCAGGAAACATGGAATGGAACCACCATTTGACCCAGCTATCCCACTCCTCCATCTATACCCAAAGGTCTTAAAATCTGTATACTACAGTAATGCAATCACATCAATGTTTATAGCAACTCAATTCATAATAGCTAAGCTATGGAACCAACCTCAAAGCATTTCAGTAGATGAATGGAGAAAGAAACTGGTATATATACACAATGGAATATTTTTCAGCCTTAAAAGAGAATAAAATTATGGTATTTGCAGGTAAATAAATGGAGTTGGAAAATATCAAGCTAAGTGAAATAAGTCAATCCCCAAAAACTCAAGCCCAAGTGTTTTCTCTGATATGTAGATGCCAATCCATAATGTGGGGGAAGCAAGGAAAGAATGGTGGATCTTTGGATGGGGTAAAGGAGAAGAAGGGGAAGGGAGGGGACATAGGAGTGGAAAAGATGTTGGCATGATATTGACACCATTATCCTAGATACACATATAATCACAAAATCGTATGACTACATCACATACAACCAGAGAAATGAAAATTTATGCACCATTCATGTACAATGAATCGAAATACATTCTGCTGCTATAATTTATCAAAACAAATAAAAAAAGAGTTTGGGCTTTAACTGCTTTTATATAATCCCCATGTAAATGATAAAATATGTATATTTAAAAGATACAATGGGAAATGGAAGAGGAATCAAAGCATGTCTTTATAAAGAAATCAATGAAGTACAAAGGAATAAGAAAAGTAGGAAACAAAAAATGCAGAAAATAATTTATAAGATCATTGTGATAATTTTAACCTTTTCCTTGGTTTATTTAAATGGATTTATATTTAATAAAGGGTAATACAAATTAAATATATATTTAATTTAAAACACAAGAAATTGGTTAACAGGATTAAAACCGAAAAAAAAGTCCAATTACATGCTGTCTATAGGACACTGATTTTAGGTGTAAGGGCATAAGTAGGTTAAAGTAAAAGGATGGAAAAAATGTTTCATTAAAGTGACCAAAAGGGAGGAAGTTGCCCATATATATCTTATGCAAAGCTCACTATAGAACATGAAGTCATATAAAATGAAAGATATTTTAAGTCAAAAACTTTATGAAGAGCAAGTAGAATATTAAAAAGATAAAGTGGGCCATCCTGTAGTATACTACAATAACAAGAAATGCATACACAACTCAAATTTCCCAAATCTATTTCCCAAATATGGGAAGCACATGTTGACAGAATTGAGGAAATAAAAGCTGAACAATAATATAAGACTTCAATATCTCCTCACACTAGGGGAAAATATAGCCAGACAGAATGTTAATCAGGAAACACAGAGCCTTGTAAAGGAATATAAGCCAATTAGATCCACAAACACCATTTTCTAAAGTTTCATAGAATATTATCATCAATAGACCAGCTGTTATGGCACAAAAAACTTAATATATTAAAATACTGAAATACTTTTCTAAAAATGATAGAATAAACTAGAAATCAAAAGTAGAAATCAGAAAATCCATAAATATTAGACAATTAAACCATATACTGCAGAAGTCTTTTTTTAAATTATTTTTTATGTGGTACTGATGATTAAACCCAGTACCTCACATGTGCTAAGCAAGAGTTCTAGCCACTGAACTACAACTCCAGCGCATGAACATAGTCTATTTAAGAAATAGAAGATAATGTAAAAAGATTTCTGTATTACCTTTAATGATTAGAGATTCCATGTAATCTATATCAAAATCCCAAGAAAACTTTTTTTTCTTTTTTTTTAAGAAATAGAGCTATTCTAAAAAATATATGCAAGCTCAAGGGTCCACAAAATCCCAACTACATTCAAAATAGGAATAAATTTGGAACCATAATCCTTTTTTTCTTTAAGCAACAACTTTCTGAATTTCAAACCATCAAAAATTTGAGTTTTAATTTTGGCAGACATGCTTTCTTTTATGGTTTAAATATTAGGTGTCCCCCCAGAAACTCATATGTGAGATAATGCAAGAGAGTTTATTGGTAAAATAACTGGGGCCTTTCCACTTCTCACCTGTCCTTTACTCCATTCATTCCTACCTACCTGGGTTTATGGTCCCTCATTTCTTCACATTCCAGGACTCTTTCCATTCATATATATAGTATATATATATATATAATTTAAAATTTTAAAGTATAGAAATAGGATGTGTGCTACTTTAAATGTTGCAAAAAATTTCCCCTTTATCTCCTTTTAGAAATGTGTGCTTCATTCTTACCTTATGCTGATATTTGATACTGGGGAGTAGCCTCTATTTATCTCTCTTCTCTGTAGTCAAAGAATCTGCTTTATAATGAAAAAAGCCCTTTCTGAAAGGGTTCAAGAAAATGCTTTCTATGGAAAATGAATAAATAACCTGTGAAACTCTCTACAATTGAATATTATTAAGTTAAACCAGCTTAAGATTAATAAAGCAATTAGAAGTATTAGGCTGAATTCTCTTGTCAGTTTCTTATGCCCACCCTCACATTAAAGTCAATAGGAGCTGGATACTTTTGGCTGTGGGCAAAATGTGGTCCATTTTGAATAAGAATAGCATCTGCAATTACACTAGCTGACATAAAAATTAAAAGGTCTATCAATTCTCATATTTCAGAGCATAAGATTATAACCAGATAGTGCCAGAAAGTTTCTGTGGGGCATGATGACTCACTAATGGTGCATTATGACAATTTTCTTTTGGCCTACTTCCTCATAATGTTTTACATACACACAGATGTGCCAAATACAGGACGTCTGAACAAATGGGGCATTTGCAATTTACCAGGATGAAATCCTCTCATGACCTAACAATAATGAGGTGCAGAGATGCTAGCAGTTGTGGAATATTTCAACAAAAACACTTCAGAATCCAACTCGACAGTAATAACCGATATGCTTCTAAACTGGCAGATTTGTCTTCACTGGTGACCTGGCAATTTACTTTAAACTACATTCTAAGGGGTTATTATAGGAAACTACTTGGTGGAGAGAAACAATCAAGTCATTGGAGTTTAGAAAACTCTACATCTAGATGTGAAAAATCAATAATACATATTCATTGAGCACCCACTAATTTCTGTGTACTGTTTTGGGTTTAAGAAAAGTATGGAAGAAAGCAATATTTTAAAAAAACTTACTTACCTTGAGGTAACTGAATAGTTTTTCTTTTGAATGCTATGAGTGATTAGATGATACATAAATTCAATAGGAGCTCAGAAAGAAAGTGTGGTAGACTGATACAATTAGGAATGTTTCTGAATATGTATCTATAACTAATATCTCTCTAATATACACATACATATCTGTACCTACCTATCTATCTATCTAATCTATCTATCCATGTATGCCAGAGGATTTTACTTGCTCATATAGTTTATTGAGTACCTAAAACACTAAAATTATTTTTTGTTTTTAAAAGATCCATAACATATAACTTTATTAATTTAAGTAACATTATTGCATATTTCCTTTATTTTTTATGTAAATTACTTTGAAATTTTGTTTGTATTAATATCCTTTGGAACTCAAGCATGCTGAGGAACAGTATATATATATTTGGGGGTATGGGAATTTGATTGAACCTCTTTACATTGAACAGAATAAGATAGCAAATTGGGTATTAAGGGAAGTTAATTCATATTTTTATTTTTATCCCCTCTTATAAAAACTTCCACTAGAACAAATAGTGGTACCTGATTATTTATAGGGCACATGTTTCAAGACCCCCAGAGCATGTATGAACCTTTGGATAATACTGAATCCTATATATCATGGTTTTTCTATGCATACATACCAATGATAAACTTTGTAAGTTAGTATAGCAAGACATTTATAATAACAATAGTAATAAAGTTACTAAACTAAAACAGTTTTAACATACTTTATTAAGCTTATGTGAATACGGTCTCTTTCTGAAAATATGTTGCTGTAATATTCTTGCCTTCTTGTGGTGCTGTAGGATGATGCAAAGCCTGCATGAAGAGGCCAGAGGAGGCAAATGAGCAGGCTGTGGGATGCAGCATCAGGCTGCTAAGGACCACCTGATAAACTGTCAGGAGGGGTAGCATCTGCTTTAGGTGACCTTGGATCATGGAGCCATTGTGATATAGGTAGTTGGAGAGCCTCCCTAGTGGAAAATTCATTTTCAAAAAACTTTAAAAAGAACACTGTAATTGTGCCTTGTTGCCTCCTTTGTACTTTTGTAAATGTAGGCTGTATTGACCATCTTCATCTATTACATACTTGTCCTCCATGTAAATTTTGTCATATTTATTCACTTTCAAAACTATTTCACCACATATTCAATAAATGAATCTTTCCTGAGAATTTAAGTCCACTTGGATCAATCAGAGAAATTTCACCAAAATCAACTAACAGTAAGAGCACAAAGATGGAAAAAATATAATTAGACTGAAGATACAACAGTTCATACTGAATCAAATGGATGTGGCATTGAAGGTGGATGAAGGTCCTGCCTTTCCAGGAATGCAAATGATCAAGGTTATGAACCTTTGATCTTGGGTGTTTGGGAATATCTGAAAAACAGCAGTTTTCAAAGTAATCCATCATTAAATAACTCATTTCTACCTAGGACAGAATTAATTACTTGAAAATGTTCTCTTGAAAGTAATTTAAACTTCATAGATTTCAACTACTAGTTCTATTGAACCTCTTGAAGAATACCTGAACAAATTTTCTTCTTATTTACAATTACAGTCCTTCAAATATGAATGAACTTATCTGAACATCTCATATTCCTTTAAACATATCTACATCATTCACCATGATGATCAACCTTACCTGGACAAAACCCCCTTTTGTTATTAAATGGGAGATTACTTAATTAGAATTTCAGTAATTTTTGTATTAGTGTGAAGTGTAATTACTTTATGTCATAAAGAATTATAATTTTATTAATGCAGCTTCAGTTTAGGTTCACAGATGGAAGTCCCTTCATGCTTTCTATTAGGAGTTTAATGTCCCAGCATTGATGTTTTTCATCTAAGTTGTCCTGGGCTCCTTCATACAATGACACTGTAATTAAAGCTGATTTTAATCAAAACTTTTACATTTAGTTTTGCAAATTTTGCCTTGTTAATTGCACGTTGGTATTGCAGTTCACCAGATTCATTTTAAATATTGATTTAACAATCTATCATACAAGCTGTCCTTCTCAGTTTCATTTAATTCCGAATTTAAAAGTCTGTTTTTAACACATTCAATTGATAAACTCATTTTAAACAAATAGAATGGAATGGCTCCATAGTCCTGTTCTACGTATCTCCCTACCATATACCTTTTCTAACTTTCATAGTTGCACAACACATGTTAATTGTGATTTTTAAATTAAGATACTCAATTATACTTTCTTCAGTTCACATTGTCCTACCTTTTTAAAAATATCCTGAAGTCTCAGATTTAACTCTCCCACTCATCTTTCATGAAAGTCAAGTTTTCATGCATTAGCCAGATAAAAGAAATAAAAAACAATAATCATGGGCTCAAGAGACAGAATGGGGGAATTTGGATTGATTCATTGTAGGTCAACAAATAAATAAAGGATGTTGCATAAGTAGTGTAATTGACATTTATCAAATCTACTTCTTCATCCTTCTCATTTTAAAGCAACTCTCAAAAGTCATACATGGTGTTAAGCAGTAGGATCTGAAAGACTTAGAATATGGAATGATATTATCTGATAACTGTACTTAGGGAGAACATAACACATGTGAAATAATGAGAAAGTGACTGAAAAATACATTAGATAAATGTGTAGCTCTATGCTATTTAACTCTAACAAAGTCTATGGCTTTGAATTTTGAAAAAGAAAACATTTAGTATGAAAGAAAGGGGAAACAATAAACTAGCAAATTGTCAGTTATGCATGAATCTAAATGACTATCCCCATTATTCTGAATGATCAAAATATTCACTTTAAATGATCGTTCTCATTTTATTTAAATCTTCAGATATTTGGAATATCTGAAAGAAACTATTGGTCCATACCTCACCACTATTAAAATTCATTACTAGTATCTTGAAAATATAATCTTAAAATGTAAGTTTGGTTACTTTACATATAGTTTAATGAATCTATTGGTGCCCTGGATAAAAGTTAGAACGCTGCCTGAAAATATTATTATGGAGAAAAAAAGTATCATATCTCATTTTTTGTGGGTAGGAAATGGTCATTAACAGGCTGTAATATATGCTTTCTGAATAAGGGTTGTAGAAATGTCTCAAAGTTTTGTGTCTATAAAATGTTTAACAGGATATAATTGAGAAGTATGTGATTATTTACAGTATATAATCTGATAATTTATGATTTATGAGCCTGATCTCTAGAAATATAAAGCTATGTATCAATCCAAATTTGAAACGGAGTTGTTTCTGTGACTAATCAACTCTCTGTTGCTCAGGTGTCATAGGACTTAAAGACCTCACATGTTAAATTGCACTCCCAGTGTATGAAGAGGACTGTGGGGAGATGAATTAGGAATACCAGACATCTCCCTGATTCACATATGCCTCAATTCTATTTGTTTTAGTCAAATTTTTTGCTGTTGTGACTAAAGCACCCAACAAGAACAATTTTAGAGAAGGAGAAGTATATTTGGGGCTCACCGTTTCAAGGTTCTAAGTCCATAGACAGCCAGCTCCATTCCTGGGGAATCTAGGTAAGGCAAGACATCATGGAAGAATATGCAGCTCAAGATATCACACCAGAAAAGAGGGAGGGGGTGAGGGAAGAGAGAGGGGAAGAGGGAGAGAAACTCAGCTCAACAACGGCAAAATTAAACCTAAAGTTATAAAGGCACACCCCAGGGAAGTACCTTCTCCAGTCACACTCTACCTGTAACAGTTACCATCAAGTTAATGCCTATCTATCAGGGGATTATGCATTAATTAGGTCAAACCTCTTATTACCCAATCATTTAATCTCTAAATTTTTTGCATTGTCTCACATATTGTATCACATGTCATTGGGGAGACACCTAATATATAATCTACACACATTAAGTTACACGCAAATTTGTAAGAACTCCGATTCATGTGAACATGTCTACATAATTATTTGATATCTTATTTTCTAAAGGGAATATTGGATCATAAAGCTACACAGGAGCTAGGTGTAATGAGCAGCCAAGGAATCTTTGTAAATTTAAATCATGAGCCTCCAATGAGTTGAATCCCACTTACACTAATGGAGTTTGTTTTATGGAGTAAGTATTGCATTAAGTATCACCGGGAGACAGAAATGGATATAGGTACTCCAACCTAACAATAGATGACCTGTGGCAGTAACTCAAAATCATGTGAAAAGCATATTTTAAAATAAAATCTATGTTAGGTTGGGACATCCCACAGTGTAGAATAGAACATTTGCCTAGCACGTGCAAGATTCTGGGTTCAATCCTCAGTGCCACAAAATAAATGAACTATTGAAGGTCAATAAAAGAAGTGATGTGTTATAACTGGAAAAGTTTCATGGATGAATTAAGAATTGAGTTAGTCCTTTGGTAGAATTTTATCTTTGACAGGTAGAAGTGTAGGATAGGCATATTCTAGCTAGCAAGGATAGTTAAGATGAGGTGATTTATATGGCAAATTAATCAGAACAGATGAAAGCACCTTTTAAGTTCATCAAATTTGTTTGTGTGCAATAATTTTTGGAAATTTTATATCTAAATATAAATAATATCAAGGATTTTCTTAAAAAAATCTAAACATTTGAGCTGCCTCTAGGAAGAGATCAAATATACCATGGTATAAAATATTGATATACAACCTCTCACACTCAACATAAAAATCATTTTGATTTTTCATTCAGTTAAATGATTTATTGAATCTCCAATTAAACAGGATGATTTTAGCAAATGAACTAAATAACAGAAATATTATCATCTCATATAAATAATCCAATTTGTAATCCTGAGTTATGGTCTTTCTTGTAATTAAAATCTAATTCAAAATAAATAAAATATAAGGAGAATTTATTGGTACAGGTACTTGAATAGTCCAGAAGGAAGCAAACAGCTTGGGGATTTGTGTACATTATTAAGGTCATTACATTGACTTAGACCTGGGTGATCCCAGCAAATCATTGTGATTTGTTTAGAAACATGAGGGTGTGCCCTTGGAGATTGGAGTAGGATTAACCCCTCACCTACTCTCACCACTGTAGCATCCCAAACTACGTAACAGATACCTAGCAGGGAGGAGATGGTCTAGATTTTTGGAAACTAATGAGTCATTTCTGTTTGTGTATTTCTTAAAGTGATACGTTTTCTTTCAGTGTAGTAGATATTTAGCATAAGTAAGATGTGGGGGATAAAATGTGAGCAATTACATCTATCACTCCATTTCCTTCTCTCTATATCTAGAATGCCTGTAATATGTCCAAATAGTTTAATCCAGTGGGAAAAAAAAGTCCTAGTTTAGATTTTTAAAGTCTTTTATGCTCTCTTTTAGAATCTCATATACTTGTTTGGATAGACATTAATAGTCTTCATAATCATAGGTGGAAATGTGGTCCCCCAGAGGCTTCCATGTTAGATGGCCTTTTCTTGGCTTGCCACATATTCTGAATATTTGAATATTTCATATTAAGAAATAGAATTTATGGCTTCTTTTGAAAAAATAAAATGAAAACAGTAACAAATGAAAACACTAGGTTCTACATTAAAATGATCCTTCATTATTTTGTAGATATGTAATTTTTTGCAGGGAGCTAGCAGGGATTAAATTCAGGGGCACTTGGCCCCTGAGCCATATCCCCAGCCCTATTTTGTATTTTATTTAGAGACAGGGTCTCACTGAGTTGATTAGAGCCTCACTGTTGCTGAGGCTGAATTTGAACTCTTGATGCTCCGCCTCAGACTCCCAAGCCATTGGGATTACAGGCGTGCCACCACCATATGCATTTTAGATAGGGCGAAAGTCCTCTAATTCACTTCAGCTGCTAGTTTCTTATTGCCCTGAAGTCAGGGCTGCATTTTCCATTTAGCGCATTCACCTGACTCTTGTAATAATCTAAAAAAACTTGAGGCAAACACCACCTCACATTCAATAAAAATAATCTCTTCCTTAAAATTAACTGATTGACTCATTCAATGAGAATATTTGTTAGGTATTTTCTTGCCAGACACTCCGTACAGATACTAAAAGAAAAAAAAAATTATTGATATTTAGTGAAAGACTATAACAAAGATGTCAAGTTTTAGAAAAAGGCATGAACCAAAGTTTAATGAAACAGAATTTTTTAATTTATTAGTAGAGGAAGAGATGGAGCTCAAGGGGGAACACAATTCAGAGGTTAACTGTTGGAGGGAAAAAAAAGACTCTGTCTCTAAAACAAGAACATAAAATTTCAAGAATGAGCTTAACAGACTGAAAGTGATAAGAAATAAAAAGTGAGAAGTGAAAACATAACTGGGTTTTGTCATTATCACCTTTGATGTCTTTCTTGAGAAGAACTTTTTCCATGTGTGATGAATGCAGCAGCCAGTCCACGGTGGGTCATGAAGTGACGGAGGAGAAAAGAAACAACCAAGAATATATTCTCTTAACTCCAGAAAAGTGGTTGAGAAGGAACACAGACAGCAAAGAAATTACAACTAGAAATAAAAGGGAAAAATAGAAACATCTTTAAGTGATTATGAGGAATAAGAAAGCAATTGACTCCCTGAAGGTAGAAGGAGAGAATATAATTGATGAAACGAGGTCCAAAAAGATGATAAATAAAATATGGACAGTCTGTGTGTAACTGGAAATGTACTTTTTTTCCTCAAGAAGAATAACCCCTCCTTATATAGAAACTAGAGAACAGTATTAGGGATAAGAGTAACTGTAGTTAGGATTCCTAATATAAAGAGAGTTTGAGGGAATTAGGAGACCATTTCCAAGGAGAGTATATTATATGTAAATATTTAGAAATAGCATATCATTGAAATGGGACAAGATAACAGAAGCTAAAGGAGATCTTCAAGACCCTTATGGAATGGAAGTCTTAGAAATGTAAAACAAGAGTCCAAAACATTCACAATAGGAATTATAGCATTCTGAGCTATATAACTAATTCAAAATAAATTTAAATTTATAGATCTTGAAAATGATCAAAATCATGAAACTTAACTTTTACCAATGTCTTACTATGAGCCCAACTTTTTCTAACATTTCTCTGAGGTAAGCTACTAATACTTTCCCATTTCATAAGTAAGGAAACCAAGGCATACAAAGTAATAATTTACTCAAAATTACACTACAGGAAAGTAAAATTCAAACCAAAATTGTAGCTCTAAAGTTCCTGCTTTTAATGATTAAGCTCTTTTCTTCTATTTCTGAAATAAGCTTCTTCAAGGAATAAAAGTACTAGTGAAACCGCCATTTAAGTGAGCGCACCCTACATCTTTTATAGGTTAAGGTCTCCTTTGTTCTCCAGTTCACTCCTCTGCCTACGTGACTAGGCCTGGTTTGCAGGTGAGATGTAAAAAGTGAGAGTGGATGGGGCAGGGGAAGGCCAAAGTGATTCAGCCAGGCAATGTACCAGGGAGCATTAATTAGCATCTCCTTGATTGCAAGTCCTTGATAAGGGCAGGTAAATTTGGTAGTCATGGGCTCCAGAGATCTCTGACAATTCATTCTCCCAGGGGCAGTCTCCAACTTCCAGAGGCAGATGGCTTTCATGGCATTCATTCCTCTGATTTGACATGATCCCCTATAGAAATAGGGGATCTATCTACACTAACTGCCTGTCCCCAATTCTGGCTTCAGTAGTTGATATATAAAATCATCGTGAACATTTAAACTGAATGACAGCAAATCATTCAACATAGTTTTAGTTTTTTTCTAACAATGATCTGATGCTAATGGATAGCTTTCTGAAGTAGGAATTGGTGTTTTGTTGGGTGAAAATAGCAGAAAATAAAGTGTAATTAGAGATGGCTGGCAAAAGAAGTGTTCAACAGTTGGAACCTCCATACTGTTCTCCATGATAACCATCTAATTTATATTGCCACTTACAGTGTATAAATGTTCCCTGTTTTCTACCTCCTTCCTAGCATTTTTATTTTTATATTTTTGGTAATAGCCATTCTAACAGGAGTGATGTGATATCTCACTGTGAATTTTATTTCCTTTTCTCAGATTATTAGTAAAGTTGAACATTTTTTCATATACCTGCTTGCCTTTTGTATACTTCTGTTGAGAAATATCTCCTGAGGTTTTTTGCCCTTTTGTTAATTGTTATTATCAGTATTGAGTTCTTTGTGTTCTTAAGTATTCTGACATTAACCCCTTGTCAGATATATAGTTTGCAAATATCGTCTTCTATTCTGTAGCTTGTTTCTTTGTTGATTGTTTTCTTTGCAAAAGCTTTTTTACT
The DNA here is from genome assembly GCF_902686445.1 of Sciurus carolinensis. Lineage (NCBI taxonomy): Eukaryota > Metazoa > Chordata > Mammalia > Rodentia > Sciuridae > Sciurus > Sciurus carolinensis. The sequence continues at coordinate 103,595,199 of NC_062217.1, forward strand.
TTGATGTTTTTGTTCTATTTGTCTCCATATGCTTTTGTTGAATGTATTTTGAAGACTTATCCAAAAAATCATTTGCCAACCAATATTATGAAGCATACCTGCTGTGTTTCTTCTATTATCTTTATATTAGGGGGTTATGTTTGTATTTGATCTATTTTGCATTGATTTTTGTATATGATGTACTTGTCTAATTTAATTCTTCCTGTGTATATCTAATTTCCCAGTATCACGTACTGAAGACATTCTTTTCCCTAGTATATGTTCTTGATGTTCTTGCACTATTCTCAATGCTAATAGATAGAATCAATGTAGTGTTCATCAATAAATAAATTGATAAAATAAATTTTGCATAAATGCACAAATCTACAAAAAGATAATCAAACTCTGTCATTTGCTTCAAAATGGAGGAACCTGGAGGACTTTGTGTTAAGTGAAATAAGTCATGCACAGGAGGACAAATATTGCTGATTTCACTCACAAATCTAATGTTATAATTTCATACACAACTCACAAATGATTTCAAATCTAAAAACAGTGCTTTCATAGAAATAGTAGAATAGAGACAGGAAATAATTGAAATTAGAGCAGAAATCAATGAAATTAAAACAAAAGAAACAATTCAAAATATTGACAAAACAAAAAGTTGGTTCTTTGAAAAAGTAAACTAAATAGACAAATCCTTAGCCACACTAACAAAGAGAAGAAGAGAGAAAACTCAAATTACTAAAATTCATGATGTAAAAGGAAATATCATGGCAGACATCACTGAGATACATAACATAATGAGAAGCTATTTTGAAAATCTATATTCCAACAAAATAGAAAATACCAAAGACATTGACAAACTTCTAGAAACATATGCTCCTCCCAAACTGAACCAGGAGGACATACGCAATTTAAACTGATCAATATCAAGCAATGAAATAGAAGAAGCCATCAAAAATCTACCATCCAAGAAAAACCCACCTTCCAAGAAAAGCCCAGGACCAGATGGATTCTCAACTGAGTTCTACAAGACCTTCAAAGAAGACCTCATTCTAATACTTCTCAAAGTATTCCAGGAAAAAGAAAAGGAAGGAACCCTACCAAACTCATTCTATGAAGCTAATATCACCCTCATATCCAAACCAGGAAAAGACACATCAAGGAAAAAAAATTTTAGACCAATATCCTTGATGAATATAGATGCAAAGATCCTAAACAAAATACTGGCAAACCATATCCAAAAACATATTAAGAAAATTGTGCACCATGATCAAGTGGGGTTCATCCCTGGAATGCAAGGATGGTTTAACATCCCTAAATTGATAAACATAATCCATAATGTCAATAGACTTAAGGATGAGAATCATATGGTTATTTCGATTGATGGAGACAAAATACAACACCCCTTTATGCTCAAAACACTAGAAAAAATAGGGATAGTAGGAACATACCTGAACATTGTAAAGGCTATTTATGCTAAGCCCACAGTCAACATCATTCTTAATGGAGAAAAACTGAAAGCATTCTCTTTAAAAATGGGAACAAGACGGGGATGTCCTCTTTCACCACTTCTATTCAACATTGTTCTCGAAATACTAGCCACAGCAATTAGATAGACTAAGGAAATTAAAGGGATACGAATAGGAAAGAGGAACTTGAGCTGACACTATTTGCTGATGACATGATTCTATATTTAGAGGATCCAAAAAACTCCTCCAGAAAACTTCTAGACCTCATCAATGAATTCAGCAAAACAGCAGGTTATAAAATCAACATGCATAAATCTAAAGTATTTTTATACAAAAGCAATGAAACATCTGAAAGGGAAATGAGGAAAACAACTCCATTTGAAATAGCCTCAAAAGTAAAATAAAATAAAATAAAATAAAATACTTAGGAATCAATCCAACCAAAGAGTTAAAAGATCTCTACAATGAAAACTACAAAACATTGAAGAAAGAAATTGAGGAAGACCTTAGAAGATGGAAAGATCTCCCATGTTCTTGGATAGGCAGAATTAATATTGTCAAAATGGTCATACTTCCAAAGGTGCTATAGAGATTTAATGCAATTCCAATTAAAATCCCTATGACATTACTCATGGAAACAGAAAAAGCCATCATGAAATTCATCTGGAATAACAAAAGACCCAGAATAGCCAAAGCAATCCTGGGCAGGAAGAGTGATGCAGGAAGAATCTTATACCAGATCTTAAACTCTACTAAAGAGCAATAATAACAAAAACAGCATGGTATTGGTACTAAAACAGACAGGTAGACCAATGGTGCAGGATAGAAGACACAGAGACATACCCATATAAGTACAGTAAAATGAAACTAAACCCCTATCTCTCACCCTGCACAAAACTCAACTCAAAATGGATCAAGGATCTAGGAATTAGACCTGAGACCCTTCACCAAATAGAAGAAAAAGTAGGCCCAAATCTCCATCATGTTGTCTTAGGACCAGACTTCCTTAAAAAGACCCTCATAGTGCACAAATAAAAGGAAGAATCAATAAATGGAATAGATTCAAACTAAAAAGTTTTTTCTCAGCACAAGAAACAGTCAACAATTTGAAAAGAGAGCCTACAGAATGGGAGAAAATTTTTTCCACACACACTTCAAACAGAGCACACATCTCCAAAGTTTATAAAGAACTGAAAAAACTTTACACCCAAAATACAAAGAGCCCAATCAATAAAGGGGCTAAGGAAATGGGAAGATGTCGGGGTACCGTGGACCCCCAGCCCTACGATGTGGCCAAGATGGCGCCTGGCAATGTGCCAAGGAAGTGCTGAGAGCAAAACCAGGTACCTCCAGCAGACTAATTCTCTGTGCAACAAGTGGCGTTATTTGAGGAAGTTAATGTGATTGGCCATGGGTCCTCGTGGACACTGCATGCTTGCTATATGCACACTATTATGCTTCATTACTGTCCATGCTTTCCCCTCGTGATCTATAAGCTGATTGGTTGTTGTATGTAATGTAAGGCCCTTGTAAGAGCAGCCGTGCGCGGCCAGCCAGAAGTAGCAGATAGCAGAAAATAAAGAACTTGCTCTGATCCGGTATCGTGTCTCTCTGCGGGCGGGGAGCACGATAAATGGTGCCGAAACAGACCGGGAACGAGTAAAGATATAAGGGTAAGTTCACATAAGTTCTCAAATCAAGACAAAATTAGTCCGAGAGTACAAAGGTGAGACGTCTCGACGATCGCGGAGCCGCGACAATTCATAACAAAAGGATCCCCGTGGGAGGGACGAGTGAAGTGGCCAAATACAGACTTATACAGTGGTACCAAACTGTGTATGTGTGTGCGTGCGTGAGCGTGTGTGTGTGCGTGCGCGCGCTTGTCTTTTTGTTTGTGTATTTAAACTAGCTCGTAGTGCTGTAAGATTTAATCATGGGAACGGAACTGTCTAAGATTAGAATGCAGCAGCCTCTTAGAGAACTATTAAAAAATCACGGAACACCATTGAAGGCAAAAACGGCCCTGAAGTTTCTTGATACTGTAGAGAAAGTCTCTCCGTGGTTTTTAGACGAAGGGTTACTAAATCTTCCTCAGTGGGAGCAGCTAGGAGAGGATTTGCGCGATGCGGAGAGACGAGAGCCATTGCCAATGGGAACACTGGCCATATGGTCGCTTAGTAAATCTTGTTTGATGCAGCAAGGTAAATCAAAAAACCCTTTTAGGGATTTAAAGGGGCCTTTAGAAGAAGGAAGTCAGATCTTAGAAGAAATTAAAGAGGAACGATCATGTTCTCAGAATTCAGAAAGAGAAAATTATACGGAAAGAGAAAGTTCCGAAGAGGAACTTACTGGGGAAAAACTTGAAGAAGCTATGGGAAAGTTAAGCATGCAACCTGAGCGCCCCCTAGCGCCTAGACTGCTTAGTACACCTGTTGCCCCCAGTGCACCACCTATGGAGTTTAAGAAAAAGGAACACCACAGCAGACACCGAGGGTGGGCCTCCTTACAAAATGCTACATATCCAGTATTTGAGGATGCCCAGAATCAAAGGTTTCATCAGCTGTTAGATTTTAAAATGGTTAAACAGCTAAAAGAAGCAGTGAGCACTTATGGGCCTCAATCAGCTTTTACAGTCTCACTGGTAGAGACCATGATGTCCTTAAATATGCTACCTTTGGATTGGACTAATCTAGCTAGAGCAACCTTGTCAGGGGGACAGTATCTTATGTGGAAAACAGCTTGGCAGGAAATTTCAATGGACACTGCAAGGCGCAATGCAACTTCAGGGAATCCTCAGGTAGACAGAGACATGTTGATTGGAACAGGGCCTTATGAGGGAGTCCAGGCACAGATTAATTATCATCCTGCAGTGTATGCTCAAATTGCTGTGGCTGCTATTAAAGCATGGAAAACCCTACAAGGGTCAGGAGATTTACAAGGACAGTTGTCAAAAGTTACCCAAGGAAGTAATGAGCCCTATGCAGACTTCGTTGATAGATTAATTCAAACAGCTTCTAGAATTTTTGGAGATGCTGATCAAGCAATGCCATTAATAAAACAGTTAGCCTATGAACAAGCCAATAAATGGGGCAAAGATGCCCTCAGGCCATGGAGAAATAAAGACTTGACTACTTATTTAAGAGTCTGCAAAGACATTAATGAGGCCTCTGGAAATAGTGCTGCATTTATTGCGGCACTCGACAGACAAACCTCTGTTCTTGCCACAGCATTAGCACAAAGAGGAGGGGGTAAAAAAGGGGGACCTCCTGGTTCCTGCTTCATATGTGGACAAATGGGACACTTGAGAGCATGTTGCCCTTCCAGGAACAATGGCCAAGGAAAGGGGCCCAGGTTATGTCCTCGGTGTAAAAGAGGAAATCATTGGCTTAGTGAATGTTATTCCGTTAGGGACAAAGAAGGGAATCCTTTACCAAGTAACCCCAAGCTACAAAAAAACGGGGTGAGGGGCCCGCCCTGGGGCCCACAACAAATATACGGGGTGATTCAACAAGTGCCACGACAGTGGTATCCTCCAACCGAAAAGGGAATGAAGCTCAGGAAAGAAGAGCCACCTCAGGAAGTGCAGGATTGGACATCTGTGCCACCTCCAGACTCGTATTAAACCCTGATATGGGTGTACAAATGATAGACACAGATTGGGAGGGAAATATTCCGGCAAATTCAGTAGGATTGCTTCTAGGCAGAAGTTCTTCTACCTTAAGAGGTCTTATAATCCACCCAGGAGTAATTGATCCTGATTTTCAAGGACAAGTTAAGGCTATGGTTTCTTCACCCAAAGGAATCACAGTCATTTCTCCAGGAGATAGGATAGCACAAATGTTAATTTTACCTAGTCAGCATTCCTTGTGGCCTAGTAAGAAGACAATAAGGGGAACTAACGGATTTGGGTCTACAGGAGGACCCTGGGCTAATTTTACTATGGACCTCCAAGATAGGCCCATAATGCAGTTAATAGTGGGACATAAACCTTTTATAGGATTACTGGACACAGGAGCTGATAAAAGTATAATAAGTGAGGCAGTTTGGCCCAAAGGTTGGCCTGTAGTTACAGCTAATCAAAATTTACAAGGTTTGGGTGTGGCTCAATCACCTAACCAGAGTGCTGCTTCGCTGTCCTGGAGGGATAATGAGGGCCATTCAGGGATTTTTCAACCATATATCTGTAAAATACCTATTTCCTTATGGGGGAGAGATGTCTTAACTCAAATGAATGCTAAATTAACAACAAATATTAATTCTAAACCTGTGACACATATGATGAAAAAGATGCAATATACAGAAAGTCAAGGGTTAGGTCGAGAACAACAGGGATCACTACAACCCTTGCCCTTACCTCCTCCAAAAAATGATTTCAGAGGGCTGGGTTTTATGTAGGGGCCACTGTTATTACACCAATTCCAATAGTTTGGAAAAATGATGAGCCACAATGGATTCAACAGTGGCCCCTTACTACAGTAAAGTTAGAAGCGGCTCATAAATTAGTACAAGAACAAGTACAGGCAGGACATTTACAACCTTCTACTTCTCCCTGGAATACTCCTATCTTTGTCATTAAGAAAAAGTCTGGAAAGTGGAGACTATTACATGATTTAAGGGCCATTAATGCACAGATGTTCCCTATGGGTCCTATACAACGGGGATTGCCTTTAGTTACAGCTTTACCTAAAAATTGGCCCACTGTCATTTTAGATTTAAAAGATTGTTTTTTCTCAATCCCATTACATAGAAGGGATTGTTGGCGGTTTGCTTTTACCTTACCTTCTCTCAATCATGCACAGCCTGACCAAAGATTTGAGTGGACCGTGCTGCCTCAAGGCATGACTAATAGTCCCACGTTATGCCAAATATATGTAGATAAAGCCTTAAAACCTACAAGAGACACTTTTCCAGATTTGTTGATTTATCATTATATGGATGATATCCTTGTCTGCCACAAAAACAGACAATTCTTGGAAAAGGCTTTACAATTTTTAATTTCCACTCTACAACAATATGGCTTAAACATCTCTCCAAAAAAGCTGCAAATGGGAGAAACTCAAGAATATCTAGGTACTAAGCTTACAGCTACTATGGTAAAGCCTTTAAAATTAACCATTAGAACCGATAAGCTTAAAAATCTAAATGATTTTCAAAAACTCCTTGGAGATATAAATTAGATTAGGCCATATTTAAAGATTACCACAGGAGAGCTGAAACCTCTATTTAATATACTTAAAGGAGACCCTAATCTCCATTCCCCGAGAGTCCTTACTTCGGAAGCACAAAAGGTTCTCACGTTGGTAGAACAGAGATTGCAATCAGATCATACAGAAAGATGTGATCCATCCCAACCTCTAATGTTGATTATTATCCCAGAACAACATAGCCCATATGGAATTCTATGGCAAGGAGGACCTTTACAGAGTATCAATCTCCCAGCATCGCCCACAAAACAGTTACAAACATTTCCTAAGGCAATAGCTCAATTGATATATAAGGGGTTAGAGGCCTGTATTACCATATTTGGAAGTCACCCTAAGGTCATTATTATTCCCTATACTAAACTACAAATACAGTGGTTGATTCAGCATGATGATGATTGGGCTGTTTTATATTGCTCAAGCACAGCAACATTTGATAATCATTATCCTAAACATCCATGGATACAGTTTTGTAAAAATACTCCAATTATATTTCCAAAAATTACAAAGACGCAGCCTTTGCGTCATTGCCAAACACTATTTACTGATGGATCTAAAAATGGAGTGGGAGCAGTAATAGTTGGAGATAAAACTGAAACCATCATTGTCCCTTCCTCGTCTGCCCAAGTAGTGGAGCTTGCTGCAGTAGTCTTAGCTTTTAATATCATGAAGGATCAACCTTTTAATCTGTTATCTGACAGTTATTATATAGTACAATCAATACCTTGTTTAGAAACTGTGCCTTATATTCCCGATGGATCCACAGTTGCTCCTTACTTTCGAACCTTGCGTGCCCTAATTTTAGACCGCAAATACCCCTTTTATGTAGGACATATTAGAGCTCATTCTGGCCTACCAGGACCACTTGCCAAAGCAAATGCTAAGGCTGATAAAGCCACAAAAACCATCTTTGCTTTTACACTATTTGAACAAGCTAAGATGTTTCATTCACAATTTCATGTTAATTCTACTACTCTTAGAAGAAAGTTTAATATTTCTAAAGATGTTGCTAGACAAATTGTTAAAACATGTCAACATTGTGCCACCCTATTGCCAGTACAGTCTGTTGGAGTAAATCCCAGAGGACTGTTACCTAATCATATTTGGCAAATGGATGTTACTCATTTTTCAGAATTTGGAAATCTCAAGTAAATCATGTTTCAGTAGACACCGCTTCAGGGGTAATCATGGCCTCAGCTCACACTGGTGAAAAAGTTAAAGATGTTATACAACATTGTTTACAAACATTTGCAGCCTGGGGCGTTCCAAAAATCATCAAAACTGATAATGGGCCAGCTTACACATCCAAAAGTTTTCTTCTATTCACAAAAAATTTTGGTATACAGCTCATCACAGGAATTCCTTATAATCCTCAAGGACAAGAAATAGTGGAACACACTCATTTAACATTAAAAAATTGTTTAATAAAACAAAAAGGGGGAATAGGTGCTGACTTTAGAGCACCTAAAGACAAACTAAATTTAGTACTTTTTATTTTAAATTTTTTAAATGTGGACAAAAATGGAAGCACGGCTGCAGAGAGACATGCTAATCCCACAAGTACTCAAATGTGGGTAAAGTGGAAAGATATTCTCACAGGTACATGGAAAGGTCCAGATCCAGTTCTTCGGTGGGTCCGAGGGTCTGTTTGTGTCTTCCCACAGGATCAGCAAACACCAATTTAGATACCTGAAAGGTTGACCAGACTGGTGCATCAAAGTAACGATGAAGAACATCGTGCTGATAAGCGCCCTGCTAATGATGATGTTAACACTGGTGAAGACACGAGAATTATGGGCGATAGTTAAAGCCTGGCCATATCCTTTACCGTTAACTAATACTTCCTCTTTACTTTCTCCGTTGTTCACCACCAAAATGGCTACAGGATTACCCACTACGTCTTTTGATCCAGATACTCATCTATATAATTTTTCCACTTTCTCCCTCCCTGGAACCTTGTGCTTTGATATACCTGAGGATAATGCTATTAGTAGTAATGACTTTAACCCTTGTATTGTTCTCCAAAAGCAGGTACAGGGTTTCTTTACATCCAGGGATTCTCCTGATGCTCTACCCCAAGGCTACGGTTCGCTTGGTCTTCAGTTTGTTAATGGTACACACATAACCATATCAAAGGAATATTGGGAAGGGGCAGTCACCTTGATTACAGGACTTATACCTCACAAATTACCACTTCCCACTAATGGATTTAAAACTCCCAGACTTTTTCCTCCATGTAATCCAAAATTTTCCACACTTCCTACCTGGACAGGTTGTCAAAATGCTGAGCAAGCAGCCCCAGTTCAACATGGATTTTTCTTCACACCAAATTTTACTTCTCAGCGTACCACTGATGACTTTGATGATTATGACGGCAAATTTGGCGGAAGGCGCACTAATCCTTTTGATAACTGGTTGCTATTTACCTCGACTTCAGGATATACTAACTTACAACCTTTTTTTGCTCTTAAAGGAGGATCTTTCAGACAATGCGAATGGAATTCTAGGAAGTGGACTGGAGTTAACAGGAGTGGAGCCAAGACTACTACTAATTGTACTCAAAATCTTTCATTCTTGTCCACCCCAGTCTGTGTGTTCCCTCCTTTTATGTTTTTACTAACCAACACTAATAGCACAAACCTTAATTGCTCTCAATCTAGATGCTACCTTTCTCAATGTTGGAATGCTGCCAATTTCTCCCGAGCGGTCGTCATGCGAATCCCTACTTTTCTGCCTATGCCAGTTTCTGTTACAGATGATGAATTGCCAGTATTGCTTTCCAGAAATAAGAGGGATTTTGGAATCACCGTAGCAGTCATTACCACCGTAGTTGCATCAGCAACAGCAGCTGCTGCAGCAGCTGTAGCCTTGACGACATCAGTACAGTCAGCAACTAAGCTTAATGATGTGGTCCAGCAGACAGCTACTGCTCTGTCTACTCAACAAACAGTGGATCAACACCTAAAAGCAGGACTACTTTTGGTGAACCAGCGTGTGGACTCACTTCAAGAACAGATGGACCTTTTACAGGAACTGTTAAACGTGGGGTGTATTTATCATCTGCCGGGACTGTGCGTTACACCTGTAGCTTATCATAATCTTAGTTATGCAGCAAATTTGTCTAAAATCATATCTACTCAGCTACGTGCCAATTGGTCTTATAAATTTGATAATCTTACTGCCATTCTTAGATCACAAATTGTTAGCCTTAATTCTACTAGAGTTAATATAGCCCCTATGTCTGAAATACAAAATTGGTTATCCTCTTCTTTCAGTTTTGTAAAGCAATGGACAGGAATGGGAGCATTGTGTATGTTAATGATTATTGCAATTATCTTCCTCACACGCTTTATCATGCGTATACGCCAAGTTCATGCCAGAGATCGCATCATTTTCCATCAAGCCATGATGGCCTTAGAGGCTGGCAGCTCTCCTCAAGTCTGGCTGAGCATGCTGGACCGGTAGTCAATGACGGGTAAGGATGGAGGTAACCTCGTACCGACCTAAGACAGGAGCTGTAGCATGCTCTGCAGTTATCCGATGACGGGTAAGGACGATGGTTGACCACTCCGCCTAAGACAGGCACGGTCCCGAGCCAGCATTCTTTTAATAAATAAAAAAGGGGGAGCTGTCGGGGTACCGCGGACCCCCAGCCCTACGATGCGGCCAAGATGGCGCCTGGCAATGTGCCAAGGAAGTGCTGAGAGCAAAACCAGGTACCTCCAGCAGACTAATTCTCTGTGCAACAAGTGGCGTTATTTGAGGAAGTTAATGTGATTGGCCATGGGTCCTCGTGGACACTGCATGCTTGCTATATGCATACTATTATGCTCCATTACTGTCCATGCTTTCCCCTCGTGATCTATAAGCTGATTGGTTGTTGTATGTAATGTAAGGCCCTTGCAAGAGCAGCCGTGCGCGGCCAGCCAGAAGTAGCAGATAGCAGAAAATAAAGAACTTGCTCTGATCCGGTATCGTGTCTCTCTGCGGGCGGGGAGCGCGATAGGAAGACACTTCACAGAGAAGATATACAGGTGATCAACAAATATATGAAAAAGTGCTCATCATCCCTGGTAATTAGAGAAATGCAAATTATAACCACCCTAAGATTTCATCTAACTCCAATTAGAATGACTGTTATCAAGAACACAAACAATAATAAGTTGTTGGCATGGATGTGGGGAAAAAGGCACACTCATACATTGCTGGTGTAGTTGCAAATTGGTGCAGCCACTCTGGAAAGCATATGGATTTTCCTCAGAAAGCTGGGAATGGAATCACCATTTGACTCCACTATCCCACTCCTTGGTTTATACCTAAAGGACTTAAAACCAGCATACTACAGTGATGCAGCCACATCAATGTTCATAGCAGCTCAATTCACAATAGCTAGATTGTGGAACCAACCTAGATACCCTTCAATTGATGAATGGATAAAGAAAATGTGGTATATTTACACAATGGAATATTACTCAGCCATAAAGAACAATAAAATTATGACATTTGCTGGTAAGTGGATGAAGTATCATGCTTAGTGAAATAAGCCAAGCCCAAAAAACCAAAGGTCGAATGTTCTCTCTGATAATTGCACAACAATATATAACGATGTGGGGTAGCAGGGGGAAGAGAAGAATGAAGGAACTTTGGATGGTGTAGAGAGAAAGGGGGTAGGAGGGGGTGGAGATGGAAAAACAGTAGAATGAAACAGTATTACCCTGTATATATGTATGCTTACATGAATGGTGTGAATATACATTGTGTACAACCATAGAAATGAAAAGGTGTACCCCATTTGTGTAAAATGAATCAAAATGTGTCTGTAAAAATAAAAAAATATTAAATAATAATAAAAAAAGACAGTATTACCCTGTGGAAAGAAAAGTAAGTAGAAGTAAAGACAGTAGACTGAGGCAGACAGTATTACCCTATAGGGGGGGAAAAAAAAAGAAATAGTAGAATTATAGTTACTAAGGACTTGAGAGAATGGGGAAAGAGATGCACAAGGAGAAGTTGGTCAATAAATACAAAGTTATGAATAGGAAAAATAAGTTCTGATGTTCTATAATAGTAGGATGACCAGAGTCAAGAATAAACTATTGTTTATATCAAGACAGTTAGAAACAAGGATCTTGAAAGATTTTTCCACAAAGAAATAATAAACATCTTACAGGATATGATGGATTGGCCAATTACTTTCACTTCCTTATACAAGGTATACACGTATTGAAACCTCACACTGTACCAATAAACATATAAAATGAGTATGTGTCATTTATAAACAAAATTTTAAATTTTAATATAGATGTATATATGATGTGTATGGAAGCTTCTAGAAAATATGTTCCTTATGATGAACCAGAAAAATAAAAAGAAGTTTTTTTCCCTTATGCTCTGTGTACCTTGTATGAGTTTCATGATGGATGTTTCCCAAGCCATGTTGTGAACAATAAAGATATTATTGGTATAGTGTGAACAGAAAATTGAAAATAACCTTAAACTGCCTACCTTTGCAATACTATAAACTGAAATAATTGTACATCTTACTGATTAACCCACTTCTAATGAGACATTTTACTATTTGTAGTCCAGAATAGTCACCAAGGAAAACTTAAAATAAAAGAAAACAAACTGCACTGGTAGTGCATATTAATTACATTAAAATGGTATCATACTACTTTTACCAATTCTTTTTACTGATTTTTACTAATTTTACATAATGCAGATTTACATAATGCAAACTACAAATGTACCCTCTAAAAGTATAGCTTATCATGGTCTACTCTTGTATTAGTATTTCTTATATTAAAGAGTTAATTTAGCTTTTAAAGCAATTACACTACAATATTTCTAATATGAAGCTTCTTTCCCATAAGAAGACAAAAGAAACTCTGTAATAAGACTAAATAAAAAAAGATGGCGATATTGAAGAGTGGTAATAATTACACATAGAAGAGAAGGGCACATTTGCAATCAAAGAGTAAGAGTGTTGATCAATGCAAAGTTAGGTCAAAATAGCTACCTCTAAAATAGTACAAAATGTTTTTATCTTAAATTTTAAAAAAGAATGTAGCACTAACATCTAAAGCATGGCAATATGTTTACATATGCTAGCAATTTTAAAAATAATGTGAGAAAAATACAATATTCATCAGACATGTTTAATATATGGTTGCAAATTGCATTATTTTTATCAAAGATTAAATCCTATGCTTTCTTTTTTAGTCTCTCATCCTGCATTTTAAATATAAACTTAAGAAATGATAAGCAGTGAAACCTTTTGCTTTGCAGATTTGAAGTGAAAATTTAGAATATGGCTAAAGACTCTGTGCTACATTACAGTATTTTAATGCTCCACCTTGAACTACAGATTCTTAGGCAAATAGAATGAATGTGCTATTTGGAGAACTCCAACCCACTTCTAGGAAGATGATAAAATAATCATTTCAGGGAAAATGTCAGAACATTTTCCCTTCAGACACTGGTAACAATAAAACACAGTTGTAAATATAAAATGCTTCTATTCTTTCAGCTACAACTTCAGCCCTGAGAGTCATTTTTATATACTTTCTTAAAAGCTCTTTTCAATAGGAGGTTTGAATCACTGAGATTGGTTCATGAAACTGGTAGATATGACACCATCCAGTCAATTAAAGGTAAAGATGATACTTCTTGTTGTTATTGAAAGACTGTAATGTTCAACTCTTGATATTGATAAGTAAAATGACTCCTTCTAAGACAACTCACACATTTTTCAGCTCATAGTCTTGTAAAAACAAATTAAATCATACATAAATAAAAATGCTCATAAGAGATTCTTATGAATAATCACATGCCAATACATTGGATAACCAGAAGAAATGGATGAATTCCTACAAACATGACACCTTCTATGACTGGATCAAAAAGATATAGAAAACCTGAATAGAACAATAACAGACAGAGAGACTGAGTCAGTAATCAACAACACTCCAATGATGACAAATGCAGAACCAGACAGGTTCACTGGTGAATTCCAAACATCCAAATAAGAAACAAGACTAACACTGAAATCCTTCCAAAAGTGGAAGAAGGTGCACTCCCAAACTCATTATATGAGACCAGCATCATTCTGAGTGCAAAGTCAGACAAAGAAAAGGAGAAAAGAAAGGTATAGACCAATAACTTTGATGGAAACAGATGCAGAAACTCTCAATAAAATGCTTAGTACACTGAATTTCACAGCATATGGAAAGGTTAATGCACTACACTCAAGAGGAATTTGTACCAATGGATACAAGAATAATTGAACCTATGCAGCACAGCACATTAATAGAATAAAAGACAAAAATCATATCATCATCTTACTAGATGCAGACAAAGTTTGTGACAATATTCAATGTATTTTATGATTAAGGCTTTCAACAGACTAGGTATAGGAGGAAGTTACCTCAATATAACCAATGCCATGCAAGAAAATTCCACAGCTAATATAATCAAAGGGGAAATGGAAAACTTTTTCTTTGATTTTGGAACAGTAAAATGAATATTCACTCTCAGCCCTGTTATTCAACATCATACTGAAAGTACAAGCCAGAAAAATCAAGAAAGAAAAATATACAAAAGTCCTCTAAATCAGGGAAGAGTAAAATTATCTTCTGATGACATGACTTTATAGAAAATCCATGACTATATAGAAAATCCCATAGATTACAGCAAAAATGCTCTAAGAACTAATACTGAAATTCAGTAAAGTTGAAGTATATAAAATTATCACACAAAAACCAGTGAAAACTATCTGCAATAGGAAAGAAGAAAATGGTGCCACTTACATTAGCCAAGCATTCATAAGATAGTCAGGAATTAACTTAAGCAGAAAGGTAAAATTATCTATGTACTGAAAATTATAAAACATCAGTAAAAGAATTCTTCTCACATAGTGACTCAAAGAAGTGAAATGATATCATGTGTTCATAAATTTAAGAATTAATATTACTAAAATGTTCATAGTTTCCAAAGTAATTGATATAATTCCTATCAAAATCCCAATAACATTTTATATTGAAATAGAAAAAAAATCTTGAAATTCCTAAGGAACTAAAAGAGATCCCAGATAACTAAGGTTATCATGACAAAAGAAAAAGAAAAAAAGAAAAAAGCTGGGAGTATCACATTTCTTGCTTTCAAAATATGAAATGATAGTAACCAAAACAGTATGGTACCAACACAAAGACATATAGGCAAATGGAACAGAATAGAGAGCCCCCACATAAATCCATTCATGTACCATCAGCTGATCTTTCACAAGGAAAACAAAAACAGCCAATTGGGAGAGAATAGTCTCTTCGACAAAAGGTGCTGGTAAAACTGAGGAGCCACGTGCAAAACAATGAAAGTGGACTCCTGTCACACACTGTGCACATAAACCAACTCAAAATCAATTAAAGACAAACATGAAGCAAGAAGCTGTAAAACTCCTAAAATAAAACAGGAAAAACTTTCACATTAGTCATAAAAATATTTTTTGTACATGGCCAGAAAAGCACAGGCAACAAAAACACAGATAAGTGAGAAATTGCATCAAACTAAAATGTTTTTAGAGAAACAATTAAGAAATAATAAGCTTTTAGAGAAATGAAAGAAACAATAAAATGCAAAGACAACCTATGGAATAGGAGAGAAGATATTTGCAAATCATCTAACTGATATGGTTTAAATATTCAAAATATATAAGGAAACATTGCATTCAATACTAAAATTACAAACAACTTGATAAAAATTGCAAAAGAAGCTAAATAAATACTTGTCAGAAAAGAAATTCAGTTGCTCAATAGGCATATGAAAAATGGCTCAATATCTCTAATTCTTATTAAAATACAAATCAAAACCACAGTGAGAAGTAATTTGACACCTGTTAAAATGACTATTATCAAAAAGACAAAAACTCATAAATGTTGACAAAGATGTAGAGAAAAGGGAGTCCTTGTGCATTTTTGGTAAGAATGTACACTCGTACTACTGTTACAAAAAGTAGCATAGTGTTTGATTAAAAGAATAAAATAAAACTAGAACTACCATATAATAACTGAAGGAATTGAAAAACAAGTTGCAAAGATATATCTATACTTTTAAGTTCATTGTAAGATTATTCACATTAGTCTAGATAAGAACACAAACCAAATATGCTTTAACAGATGAATGGGTGAGGAAAATATATATGTCTTGAAAATATGTATGTAATACACTATACAGTCTTATAAAAAAGTAATTCTGTCATTTATGAAACATGGATGGAGCTGGAGGACATCAAGCATAGTGACATAAATGATACACAAAGAGAAATACTCTATGATTTTACTTACATATGGGATAAAAATGTCAAAATAACAGAAGCAGAGAATATGATGGTAGTGTCCAGGGGCTGAGAGGAGGTTGGATTAGGACTCTCAAAATCCAATCTTCTCTGAACCTTCTTATACTGTCTCACATGTAAACATTTGGGGGACCTCTTGTATCTAAACCATAAGCCAGGTGTCCTTTAATAGATGAATGGATGAAGAAAGTATGGTATATACACAAAGTGGAGTATTATTTAACCATAAAAGACAATGAAATTATGGCAATTGCTGGAAAGTAGATGGAACTGGAGACTATCATGCTAAACCAGACTCAGAAAGCCAAAGATCAAATGTTTCTCTGATTAGCAAAAGCTAGTCCAAAATAAGAGGGAAAATAAGAGAAAAAAAAAAGGAAGAGAAAGGAGGGGATTACATGGAGATAAAACAGTTTCAGTGGACTAGATGAAGAGGACTGATATGGAGGGAGAAGAGATGGGATAAGGGAAGAATAGCAGAATGAGTCTGACCTAACACTCCTTTGTACATATATGAGTATACCACAGTGAATCTTACCAACATGTATACCGACAAGAACTAATTATAAAAAAAAAAAAAAAAAAAAAAAAAACAGCAGAAAAATCTACAGAGGAAAGGGAACAGGGGTGGTAGGAGAGGAGGGAAAGGGGATATTCTGGGGACCAAATTAGAGCAAATTATATTCCGTGCTTTTATGATTAAGTGAAAATGAATCCTAATGCCCTTCAATTAAAAATACTAATAAAAATTTACCCTACTCAAAAATGGTATAAAATATGCAAATAAAAAATTCAATCAAATAAGCAATAAGAAAGAGAAAGTTTTAGGACTTTAACTTATTTTGAATTTTGATAATTACAATTGATTTATGGACTGTGTCCTCAGAATATTTTGTCTTCATTTTCCAGGTCACTAAATTTCCTTTCAACATATCCGTTTTTGATATTTGGAGTGATTATTTTCACAATTGCCTTTTAAGGTGTTTGTCTTTGAGACCTCCTATTAGTTCTTTATCTAAATTTCCTACTTATGATTCATATTTATGATGTTATTACCAACATGAGCATGTTAATACAGAAAAAGTAGAATCAGCAAAATGTTAAACAATATCAAAATGCAATATAGCTTTTTGTACATACCTGTGAACTGTGTCAAAAATATAAAAACATTGAAAGAGAACCAAAAATCTATGCTCCTTACTTCTTATTCTTAACCTTTATGGGAGTAATTGGAGTCATCAGAGAATGAAAGAAGTCATTAATATTTTATTTATTTAGGAAATAAATGAAAAGTATTACAAAAAAAAAGAGAAAGACAGGAAGGAAGGAAGGAAGGAAGAAAAAAAGAAATTTAAAAGTAACAGTTTCATGTAAAAATGAGTAAAATGAGTTGGTTTTTTAATACAGAGTTACTTTAAGAGGGCTTGTTTCAAGAAGGCAGATGTTATGGTTTGGATATGAGGTGTCCCCCAAAGGCTCATGTGATAAAATGGAAGAACCAAGGAATGAGTTGGACTTCTATGGAATAAGAACTCTTAAACCATGAACCCTCAAATAAACTTTTCCTCCTCTACCATTGTTCTGGTCAGACCTTTCTGTGGTAGCAGTGGAATAGCTGACTAAAACAGCAGAATAGAGGAGGTTGCTTTCCTGGCTGCTCTGTGGCATGACACCAAGAAAGCAGATAGGCAGCTCCTCAGCAAGGGGGATAAAAATAAAAGAGGGGATCCTTTACTGGGAATTAGTGCTGGACATTCAAGAAAATTGGAGACTCAGGAGATTAAATATAATGAGAAAGAAATCCCAGCACCACCACCACCAAAAAAGTGTTCCTTCTGTGAGGAAGGTGGAGGGATAAGGGAATTTTTTTAAAAAAAATCCATTTATAAGAGGCCTGTGGCATATCTGGGTATGTAGAGATTAGAGATCAAATACATCCCTGAACTAACCTAAAAATCATGCTGCACAATATCCTTGTGAGCAAAGTATTGCATCTCTGCCTGCAGTGTGTGGAAGATGCAGGAAGGATTGATTTTGCAGTTTTGCCAGGAGGCTGGCAGCAGGGGGAGACAATTCCTGTTACAAACAAGTTGGGCCCAAAATGCAAGACTGGCAAACCAGCACTGCATGACATAGAGAGTGCCTAAGTCACTAGGAGAAAATCAAATGCTGACAGGGCTTTACACATAGGAATACAGGTTGTGAAAATTCACCTGGCTTCCCCCTGATCCTTGAGTCCTGTGACTCACAGGATCATTTGGGAGAGACACACCTGGCCAGAAACTCGAAAGGGCTGGGTGGAAGGGATTTTTTTTTGGAGATTGAACCCCAAAGACCAAGAAATGCAGTGTTTATGAGTGATGGAAGGGGAAATGGGATCCTCTGCCACACAAGTGAAATCCAGGGGAGATTCCTAGAGTGCAGTCTCCCAGAATGGACTAGCAACTACAGGCCCTGGAGATGCACAGATTTAAAATCTTGAGACCAACTGCCATTCAACAAAGACCCTGAAGTGTATCTAGGCCTAACTGCTGTCCTCAGGAGGTGCACCCACTGGATCTCCTCTCACACTCTAGCCAACCCATCCTGAGGATGGAGGAGACATCACACTCCATCCCACTACACATAACACTACTGAGAAGGGAAGCTGAGAATGGTTTAAAGTACAATAAGAATAATTCTTTAACTTTTCATTGAGAACTTCTATTTTCTTTTTCTTTCTTTTTTCTATTTAATTGTAACATGAATGGTTCATGAATACTTATACAAATACATATTTGTCTCTTTTTTCTCCTTTCTAGCATTTTTTGAAGTCAGTTATTTTTCATGACTCAGTATTTTGAGGGCAAAGATGTTTGATTAGTCTATTTAGAATTGTTTTGTATTCTTTTTATATTTTATTCACTTATTTTTAATTATATGTATTATTTTCTCTCACTTATTTTTCCCTTGATTTTTTTCTCATTTGTTTTGCAAATAGCCAAATATTTTTCTTTCATTCTTACTTTAATTTTTTACTTCTAATTTTTCTCTCATAATTATCACATCCTATATGTTACATGTTCTCTCCCTGCTCGCCATTCAAAATTGGATCTCATAAAGAAGCAGAGGTTTCTATCCTCATATCAGAAAAATGAGATTTTAAGTCAAAGTTAATCAAAAGGAATAGGAAGAACATTTCATATGGCTTAAGGGAATTTCACATTAACAGGACAAAAGAATCATAAATGTTGATGCCCCAAATGATGGATTATTCTTTTTGTTTTTTCCGTACAATTGATGTAGTTTTATTTTACAAATAAAAAATGTGGAAAAAAAAAAAAAAAACACAAGCAAAGTTAAAAGACAAACTGGGAAAAAATATTTACATCTCACATTATCAACGAAAGATTACATACCACTATCCCCCACCCCTGGTAAAAAAACAAACAAACAAACAAACAAACAAAAAAGACAACAGAAAGAACCCCTAGATAATGCTAAAAAGATAAACCAGGAAGGCTTTGCCTCACTCCTGGTAAGATAAAGGCAGGTTTTTGAAACATAGACAGTCTCTTCCTAACGTTCCCTTTAAAATCTAGGCTGAACCATTTTCACTTCCTTGTTGAGACCGTGCTAAGGGCTACCCATCTACTTATGTGTTTATTTTGTCTTTGAGACAGAATCTCACTATGTTGCCAGGCTGGTCTCAAACTCAAGGCCTCAAGTGATCCTCCTGCCTCAACCTCCCAAGTAGTTAGGACAACAGGTGGGCATACATCACACCCAATTAGGTGTTTGTATTTTTATTAACTTGAATCACATTGTCCTGGTCTGTTGCTCATCTTTTCTTCTATCCAAGTGAGTTTTAAGGATCTGGTGACCCTGAAGCACGACCTCTTATCCTTCCCTGCCACTGTTTGTGCAGTGTTTCATTACCCAGGAATGACACTACAGTTGACCAATCTCTGAGGTTGTTTAACTGTTCACTAACATGAACAGCCATGCACCTGCTCTTGGGGCAGGGGCAGGGTGGGGGTGGGGTGGGGAAGGTTGTCCTATGAGAACATGGGCCTAAAAGTAGTTCCAAAGAAGGTGACTTTCAATATTACTCAGTTTGGGAAGAAATATTTACATCTCATACTGTGAACATAGGATTAAAAACTTTGAACTTCACACCTAATGAAGTAAAAAACATGAAGACTAATGACATTTTAAGGAGGAACATAAGCTGGAGTGGAGGTTGGAACAGGAGTTATTTATGAAGGAAGAATGACAAAAGACGGCCACATCCATGAACAGCTGTGCTGAGTGCCTGCCTCTGTGGACACAGGTCAAGCAGCCCCAGGTTCCAGCTGCTTGAGTTTCTCCTGGATCTCCCGGAGTTGGCTTCGACCCCAGCCAATAAGGGTCTGGAGGCTGGCTATATCTGCAGCTAGCTTCAGGCCTTCCTGGAGGAAGCTGGTTTGGGCCTGCCACAGACTGTGAGGAACCAGGATTCCAAACCAGTTCACGGGGTCTTGTGGGGCTGCAGAGGGCTCTGGCTCTGGAGTTTTGGTAGGGCCTTTGCCTCTGTGCAAAGCTGACTCTCGGGGTCCCACCTCCTCTGGAGTCTGGGTATCAGCTCTCACCACCCTGAATGTCTGGGCTCCGTTCTGAGTCTCACTGGCACACACACAGACCTAGGGCTCCATGCGAGAGGCATACTGTAAGGGCCCTCCCGACTTGGCACCCATTGCATAGCGAGCCTTTGCCAACGAGAGCCAGCCCTTCTCCGCTGGAGCATTTGTCGCCCCCGCGGTTCACTTCCAGCTCCTCCAGCTCTCTGAGCAGCTGCAGGAGCAGCGAGGACAACTCCGACCTCAGATCGGGTGCCGCCCTGGGCCAGCCACCTGCGGCTCTCCGGATTATTCTTATACATCATACAAACCCTCTCAATTTCAAGAAAAAAATAGAGTACAACACAATAATATTGGGTGACTTTAACATACTTCTCTCATCATTCAACAGATCCTGCAAACAAAACTAAATAATGAAGCTATAGAAATAAAAAATAAAATTAAAAATTTAGACTCAACAGACATATAAAGAATATTTTATCCATCAATGACTGAATTCACTTTCTTTTCAGCAGCACATGGATCATTTTCAAAAATAGACCATATCTCAGGACAGAAAGAAACTCTTAGCAATTACAAAAAATAAAGATAATTGTCGGGGTTTCTAGAGCCCCCAGCCTTAGACATGGTCAAGATGGCGCCTGACGCTGAGCCAAAAGCGGCCAGCTATACAGTAAACAACCAGCGAATTCCAATGATTGGCTAGTTAACGATGTGACTAGAGCATGCCCCCCCTCGTGTACCCCTCCTGTGCCTGCAGCTGTCCGCATTTATCTCGTGTACTCTCCCCTGATTGGTTGAAGTGTATATAAGCCTGGTGGGTGGGAGAGTAGAGGGCAGAAGCTGAGGAAGGGACGGAAGAAGCGGCGGCAGCAGCAGCGGCAGGAGGGCGGGAGTAGCTGAAGCCGGGAGTAGAAGGGAGTGCGAGCGAGGGCGAGAGCCGAGAAGCGGAAGAAGCGGCCGGAGCGGGCGAGAGCCGAGCGGGAGAGGAGTGGAGTGCAGGAGAGGGAAAGAGAGCGAGAGAAGGGGACAGAAAGGAAGGAAGACTGTGTACAATAAACTTCCAAAGCTTCAGACGTTTGCCGTGTCTCTCTCTGCGGGCAGAGGGGACGCGACAGCTGGTGCCGAAACCCGGGAAGATAAAAAGGGCAAGGTAAGATATCTTAAAATCTTTTAACAAGCTAAACCGGTTATAAAGAAGTCAAAAAAGGTAAACAGGTAAAGGAGAGGCGCCTCGACGTTCGCGGTATAGCGACTATCCGGATACGCGGACTGCGGTCCAGTTAAAGGGTATCAGGACACGCTATCAGCGGTCCTGGGGGCACGCGGAATGCGGTCCAATTAAAATAAAAATAAGGACACACGGAAGGTGGTCCAGTATCGGGATACGCCATCAGCGGTCCTGACGCGTGGAACGCGGTCTAATTAAAGTGAAAGTAGAAACACGCTTGGAGCGGTCCAATTAGGTAGTACGTGAAAAGCCGCTATAAAAATTTTAATGCGCACTTGATAGTTTTCCTTTCAGTAATCTCGTTGCTCCTGGCAGCTAGGCCACTGTTTGTTATTGTAATTGCCATAACTAAAGCTATTCAAATTAGTAACAATGGGGTCTGAATGCAGCAACCCCTCAGGGAACCATTAAAAAACAATGGGACGCCATTGAGGGGAAAAAACAGCTAAGTAAGAAAAGCTGCTTAGTGTGCCACAAGGGGGATCTTCATGAACAGGGCCTAATAGCAACAGAAAAGAACGCTTAAAGAGAATAAAGTGAGGAAAAATTGAGTGGTGGTGACCTAGAGAATAATTGCTCAGAAAATCTAAGAACAAGGGAAAAAAGGGAATTAGGTTTAACACAAAGAACCCCCAAAAAGAAATAACCAAGTGGTAGTGAAAACTTAAGAACAAGGGGAAAAGGTAGGAGAAACCTAAGCCTAATAAAAAGAGCTTCAAAATTTGTAGAACCTGCCCGTATTTGAGGAGCAAATGGAGATACCATCAACCATTGGAAAACTTTAAAGAGGCAGTTAAGACTATTGGAGACAGGTATGCAGAGCAGTGTTATCTGGAGAACAATGGCTAATTGGGGAAGCTCAGTAGCAAGAAATAGCTGTTGAAACTGCTTGCAGAAATATAGTGGCAAGGTTTCCCGATAGAAATGTTAATAGGAGAAGGCCAATACGCTTCAATAGATGCACAAAATCAGCAGCAAGGAGATAATGCCCTAACAAAAGATAAGAGATAACTATAGTAAAATCCGTTACACCTTATGCCTCAGGGCTATGTCCAAGATGCAGAAGAGGAAGTCATTGGAGCAGTGCCTGTCAGTCTATTAGAGATAGGGAAGGTAATTTTTTAGGTTTAAATCCTAAACTTCAAAAAAACGGGAGACAGGGCCCTCCCCGGGGCCCGCAACAAATATACGGGGTAATTCAACAAGTTCCCCGACGGTGGTATCCTCCCACAGAGAAGGGGAGCGCAGGGCCACCTCAGGGAGTGCAGGATTGGACATCTGTGCCACCTCCAGGCTCATATTAACCCCAGATATGGGGATGCAGATGATTGATACCAACTGGCATGAAAAAATCCCACAGAACAGTGTAGGACTATTACTAGGTAGAGGTTCCTCAACACTAAAAGGACTTATAGTACACCCAGGGGTTATCGATCCTGATTTCACTGGACAAATAAAAGCCTTGGTCTCTTCACCAAAAGGAATTACGGTCATCTCTCCAGGGGATCGCATTGCACAAATGCTTATATTGCCCAGTCAACATTCTTTGTGGCCCAGTAAAAATACAAATAAAAGACAAGGAGGTTTTGGATCAACAGGAACCACTTTAATAAACCTTACTATGGATATGGAACAGAGGCCCCTCCTAAAATTAAAAGTGGGAAATATGGAATTTACAGGTTTATTAGATACGGGAGCAGACAAAAGTATTATCAGTGCAATGGTCTGGCCAAAGCACTGGCCATTGATCACAGCAGCTCAGAGCTTGAGAGGCTTAGGAGTAGCAGAAAGCCCCAATCAAAGTGCTTCCTCATTATCATGGAAAGATACAGAGGGACACACAGGAATATTTCAGCCATATGTCTGTAATGTTCCTATTAGCCTATGGGGACGAGATGTCCTGCAGCAAATGGATATGAAACTCACCACTGACCAGATTTACCAAGGGACTCCTGTAAGAAATATGTTACAAAATATGAATTATGATGATAAAAAAGGATTAGGAAGACATAGCCAAGGATCTACCCAACCACTGCCTTTACCTCCACCAAAAAATGATTCTCATGGATTGGGTTTTTCCTAGGGGCCACTGATAAGCCATCAATCCCTATAATATGGAAAGATGATAAGCCTCGCTGGATTCCACAGTGGCCCCTAACAAAAGAAAAGCTAGAGGCAGCTCATAAGTTAGTACAAGAGCAGGTACAAGCAGGTCATTTACAACATTCTACCTCTCCTTGGAATACTCCAATATTCTTAACAAAGAAAAAATCAGGAAAATGGAGGTTATTACATGATTTAAGAGCCATAAATGAACAAATGTACCCTATGGGACCCATCCAATGTGGACTCCCTCTTGTCACTGCACTACCAAAAAATTGGCCTACTATTATTCTGGATTTAAAAGATTGCTTTTTCTCTATACCCTTACACAAAAATGATTGTTGGAGATTTGCCTTTACTTTGCCCTCTCTTAATCACACTCAGCCTGACCAGAGATTCGAATGGACTGTGTTGCCTCAAGGTATGGCTAACAGTCCTACTATATGTCAAATATACGTAGATAAAGCGTTAACAACTACTAGACAAAAGTTTAAGAGATTGTTGATTTATCACTATATGGACGACATACTTATTTGCCATCCAGAAAAAGAAGTCTTGTTAGAAGCATTACAATTTATGACTCAAGCATTAGAAAAGAGAGGACTAATGATAGCCCCTGAAAAATTACAATTAGAGGAGATCCAAGAATATCTGGGTACAAGGCTCACTGCTACTACAGTCAGACCAATAAGGTTGACCATCAGGACAGATCAATTGAATACCTTGAACGATTTTCAGAAACTCTTAGGTGACATTAACTGGATCAGATCCTATTTAAAATTATCCACAGGGGAATTAAAACCTTTATTCGATATATTAAAAGGTAATCCTGACTTGAATTCCCCTAGGAAACTTACTCCCGAAGCACGGATATCCTTGCAGCTAGTAGAGAATAGACTTCAGCAGTGTTACGTTGATCGTTGTGATCCTACTCATCCATTAAGTTTAATCATAATCTCGGAGAAACATACCCCTTTTGGCATAGTTTGGCAAGGAGGACCTTTGCAAAGTGTAAATCTCCCTAGCTCTCCGGCTAAAACATTGCAATCATATCCCCAAGCTATTGCTCAGGTAATATTCAAGGGAATAGAATCTTGCATTACTGTTTTTGGAATCCATCCGTCTATTATTATAACTCCTTATTCCACTCAGCAAATTAAATGGCTAATTAATAATGATGATGATTGGTCAGTATTATATTGTTCCACTTCAGCTCAGTTCGATAACCATTATCCCCAACATCCCTGGATTCAATTCTGTAAAAATACTCCCATAGTTTTTCCAAAAGTGACTAGTGTCCAGCCTCTTAAAGACTGTGTAACCATTTTTACTGATGGCTCCAAAAATGGAGTAGGTGCAGTACTTATCGGTAAACAACTTCACACCATAATAGTTCCACCCAACTCCGCACAGGTTACTGAACTTGCAGCTGTAATATTAGCCTTTAAATTAGCAGATAATCAGCCATTCAATCTTCTATCTGATAGCTTATATATCGTTAACGCTTTACAGGTTCTTGAAACGGTACCCCATATTTCTTCTATGTCCACTGTAGCTTCTTATTTTACTACGCTACAAAACCTTATCCTACAGCGTAAACATCTATTCTATGTAGGACATATTAGAGCTCATTCTAATTTACCAGGACCTTTGGCCAATGCTAATGACTTGGTAGATATGGCCACTAAATCAATTTTTGTCTTTTCCATAGAGGAACAGGCAAAACTCTTTCATGAAAAATTTCACGTAAATTCCACTACTTTGAGCAGAAAATTTCCTATATCTAAATGTATGGCTCGACAAATAGTAAAAAATTGTCAACATTGTGCTCCTTTAATCCCAGTACAATCCTTTGGAATTAACCCCAGGGGACTGCTACCTGGTCATATTTGGCAGATGGATGTAACCCATATTCCTGAATTTGGTACTGTTAAGTATGTACATGTGTCAGTAGACACTGCTTCAGGAGTCATTATGGCTTCCGCTCATTCTGGAGAAAAGGTAAAAGATGTCATTCAACATTGCCTACAAGCGTTTGCTGGCTGGGGCATACCTAAAGTCATTAAAACAGATAATGGTCCTGCTTATACTTCCAAAAGCTTTCGGTTGTTTTTACAAACATTTAACATCCAATCAGTCACTGGCATCCCCTATAATCCTCAGGGACAGGGCATTGTGGAAAGAGCACATCTTACTTTAAAAAATTGTCTAAATAAACAAAAAGGGGGAATAGGAGCCTCCTACAAGTCTCCTAAAGATAAACTTAACTTAGTTCTTTTCATTCTAAATTTCTTAACTCTGGATAGGGACGGCCATTCTGCAGCTGATCGACATCATAATCCCCATAATACTCCTCAAGTATGGGCAAAATGGAAAGATATCCTGACAGGTTGTTGGAAAGGACCGGATCCAGTCCTTCGTTGGGTCCGAGGGTCTGTTTGTATTTTCCCACAGGATCAACTGACTCCAGTCTGGATTCCAGAAAGGCTGGTCAGAGTTTTACAACATGCAAGTGATGCTGTTCCTCCTTGCGGTGACGAGCCTGAGCCTTCCTCCAATAACAGAAACTCAGACGGAAAGGCAAACCCGGAACCTATGGGCCATTGTCAGTCTGGCCATATCTTTTATTTCTAATTAACACATTTTTTATCCTTTCTTCTCTTATTCTTCACCAATTTCTCTACAAGCCTGTTATTTTTCAGGTCGTGCTGTTTTGGTGACAAGGATACACCGATCTCTAGCCTTTCTTTGCTTTAACAGGAAGAACCTTTGCACGTTGCCATTGGAATCATGCTGATCAGACCCAGAGTAGGACAACTTGTCCTGCCGACCTTAACTATACCAGAAATATTGCCTTTCCTCCCATGCCAGCTTGTGTATTTCTTCTCTTCATGTTTCTGCTAACTAACACTACTAATATCTCTCACAGTGCTGGATTCTGATGCGCATTCCTACCTTCCTACCAGTCCTAGCTTTTGTTGTAGATACAGAAGCGCCAGTGCTATTATCAAGAAACAGAAGAGGCTTTGGCATTGCAGTAGCCGTGATCACTGCCATTGCAGTCTCTGCAGTAGCAGCAATGACACAATCATACAGTAACAACGATCATTTGGCCGAAAATACAGCTGCAGCCTTACAGACTGTAGAGACTCTGAACCAACATCTAACTGCAAGTTTACTTCTTGCAAATTGGAGAATGGACTTATTGCAAGAACAAGTGGATACTTTGCAAGAACTTTTGGGACTGGGATGCGTTTACTCCCTAAGAGCTGTTTGTGTTACCCGTATTGTATTTCAGCACCGCGGCTGGGTTACCTAGAAAAATTGTCAGTCTACTTTGTTAATGCTTATAGATCTGTCAAACAGTGGGCAGGCCTAGGAGCTGGGATAGTATTCCTCTGCCTTGGCCTCCTTCTCTCCATTTGTTTTGGCATGCATCTACGAGCTAGCCGATAGAAAGATCAGATTATCTTCCATCAGGCCATGACCGCCCTAAAGGCCGACAGCCCCCCATTAGTATGGCTCTTGATGCTGGATCGGTAGTCAAAGACGGGTAATGAAGGAGGTGGCTGTGTACCGACCTAAGACAGGAGCTGCAGCATGCTCTGCAGGCTCTGATGACGGGTAAGGACATATGCTGACCACTCAGCCTAAGACAGACACGGTCCCGAGCCTTAGTTTAATATTAAAGAAGGGGGATCTGTCGGGGTTTCTAGAGCCCCCAGCCTTAGACATGGTCAAGATGGCGCCTGATGCTGAGCCAAAAGCGGCCAGCTATACAGTAAACAACCAGCGAATTCCAATGATTGGCTAGTTAACGATGTGACTAGAGCATGCCCCCCCTCGTGTACCCCTCCTGTGCCTGCAGCTGTCCGCATTTATCTCGTGTACTCTCCCCTGATTGGTTGAAGTGTATATAAGCCTGGTGGGTGGGAGAGTAGAGGGCAGAAGCTGAGGAAGGGACGGAAGAAGCGGCGGCAGCAGCAGCGGCAGGAGGGCGGGAGTAGCTGAAGCCGGGAGTAGAAGGGAGTGCGAGCGAGGGCGAGAGCCGAGAAGCGGAAGAAGCGGCCGGAGCGGGCGAGAGCCGAGCGGGAGAGGAGTGGAGTGCAGGAGAGGGAAAGAGAGCGAGAGAAGGGGACAGAAAGGAAGGAAGACTGTGTACAATAAACTTCCAAAGCTTCAGACGTTTGCCGTGTCTCTCTCTGCGGGCAGAGGGGACGCGACAGATAATAATTTGCATTCTATCAGACGATAGTGGAATAAAATTAGAAATCAACAATAATATAAAAAATAGAAACTACTGTAATACCTGGATATTAAAGAATACTCTGTTGAGTGAACAATCAATAGCAGAAGAAAACTAGGTTTAAAAATTTAAAAAAATTAAAAAAACTACCAAGAGGTAAATGAGAATACCAACAAAATATATCAAAATCTTTGGGCACTATGACAGCATATTTAAGGGGAAAGTTCATAGTACTGAGCTCATTTATTAAAAGTTCAAATGGTTTCCCTGTTAAGTGGAAGATGATATATAATGGGGGTGGGGGGTGACAGAAGAATGGAGAAACTTTAGACTATGTAGAGGGAAAAGAGAGGGAGGGGGATATGAAAAATGGTGGAATGAGACAGACATCATTATTCTATGTACATGTATGATTACATGAATTGTATGAATTTACATCACGCACAACCTTAGAAATGAAATGATTTACCCCATATGTGTACAATGAAAATGGAGTCAGTATGTATTTAAAAAAATGAAAAAAAATTAAAAATAAATACATTTTAATGAACTAAAAATAATAGAAAGTCAACAAATAACCTTATATCTCAAAGACCCAGAGAAAGAAGAAAAAATCAACACAACAAGCAATACAAGATAGCAAATATTTAAATCAAAGACAAAAAATATAACTGAAACAAAGCCAATAAAATTGAAACTTTTTTTTAAATCAACAAAACAAAAAGGTGGTTCTTTAAAAAATAAAATTGATAAATCCTTAACCAAGCTAACTAAGAGAAAGAGGGAAAAATCAAATTTTTTATCATGCGTAAAAAAAGAAATATTACAATGGAGTCTACTGATACAGATGATAATCAGAAACTATTTTGAAAATTTATACTCAAATAAAATAGAAAACCTTGAAGACATTGACAAATTTCTATAGATATATGACTTATCCAAATTGAATCAGGATAACATAGAATATTTAAACAGATCAATTTCAAGCAATAACATGCAGATACCATTAAAAGCCTACCAACAAAGAAAAGCCCAGGACCAGATGGATTCTCAGTCAAATTCTACCAGGTATACAAAGAAGAATTAACACCAACCCTCCTCAAATTATTCCATAAAACAGAAAAGGAGGGAACCTTTCCAAACTCATTCTATGAAGCTAATGTCACCCTGATAACAAACCCACACAGACACATCAAGGAAATATATTCCTTAATGAACATAGATACAAAAATTATTTGGTGGTGTGCACCTATAATCCCAGCAGCTCAGGAAGCTGAGGCAAGAGGATCACAGATGCGAAACCAGCCTCATCAACATAGTGAGGCTGTAAGCAACCTAGTGAAACCTTGTCTCTGAATAAAAAATAAAAAGGGCTGTGGATATGTCTCAGAAGTTAAGCACACTAGGTTCAATCATGAGTACAAAAACAGAAAAAAAAATCTTCATAAAACACTGGAGAATTGCATACAAAAACATATTAAAAACATACTGCAGCATGAGCATTTGGAATTAATCTCATGGATGCAAAGTTGGTTGAACATATGGAAATCAATAAATGCACTTCATCATATAAATAGATTTAATACAAGAATTACATGATTATCTCAATAGATGCAGAAAAATCATTTGACAAAATGCAGCATCCATTCATATTCAAAACATGAGAAAAACTGGGGAGAATAGGAACATACTTTAACATTGTAAAAGCTATATATATATATATATATATATATATATATATATATATTAATTAAACCCAAGGCCAACATAATTCTAAATGGAGAAAAATTAAAAGCATTTCCTCTAAAAAATGGAACAACATATTGCTTGAAATTCAGGGCAGAGCAGTTAGACAAAAAGAAAGAAATTAAAGGGATACAAATAGGAAAAGAAGAACTCAAAATATCTCTATTTGCAGATGACATGATCCTATATTTGGAATACCTTCTACCCCTCCCTCCAAAAAAATAGAAAAAAACCCAGAAATCTAGAACTCATAAATTAATTCAGGAAAGTAGAAGGATATGAAATTAAATACACCCTTGATGAATCAGCTGAAAGAGAAACTAGAAAAACTATTCCATTCACAATAGCCTCAAAAAAGTACTTTGGAATCAATCCAAAAAAAGAGGTAAAAGACCTCTACAATGAGAATCACAGAGTTCTAAAGAAAGTAATTGAAGAAGACCTTAGAAGAAGGAAATATCTCCCATGTTCTTGAATAGACAGAATTAATATTGTCAAAATGGCCATACTATTAAAAGTACTATAGAGGATGTCAGGAAAAGTGCACCCTTTTACATTACTGTTGCATCTGAAAATTGGTGCAACCACTATGGAAAGCAGTATGGAGATTCCTCAGAAAACTTGGAATAGAGCCACCATTTGACCCCAATATCCCACTCTTCAGTTTATACCCAAAGGACTTAAAATCAGCATACTACAGAGATGCAGCCACATCAATGTTCATAGCTGCTCGATTCACAATAGCCAGATTGTAGAACCAACCTAAGTGCCCTTCAACAGATGAAAGGATAAAGAAAATGTGGTATATATACACATAAAGAAGAATGAAATTATAGCATTTACCAGTCACTGGACAGGCTTTTATGCTAAGGGAAGCAAGTCAGTCCCCCAAAACCAAAGGTCAAATATTGTCTCTAATATGTGGATGCTAACACACAACAGGGGCGTGGTGGGGAAGAATAGAAGTTCAGTGGATTATACATGGAGGAATGATGTGTAGATAGAAGGATAGGAATAGGAAAGACAGTAGAATGTATCGTAAATAGCATTACTTTTTTTATATGAATTCACCACATTGAATCTCAACACACAAGAATGAGATCCTAACCAGAATAAGTTATACTCCATGTATGTATAATATGTCAAAATTCACTCTACTGTCATGTATATCTAAAAAGAACAAATAAAAATTTTAAAAAAGAACATTTCTCTTAGATATTGAAAATAAATAATGCACAGAATTTACCCATCTTTTACAAAGGAAAGAAAAGTAGGGCTTGTATGTCAATATAGGCAATGTTTGGGTAAATTAATCAGAAAAAGAGTAACATTCCATAATACAAATGATAACACCACCAACCTATATCTTTCATGGAATCTTTTTTAATAAGATGAATACTGAAAACAACAGAAGAAATGAAGAAAATAACCAAAATAGTTGGAGTCTTCAACTGACTACCTCTTGGTCTCCCATTGTGAGAAATGGTGAGTTTCCTCTAAAACATTTTCAACTTCAAACATTTTTAACCACAATATAAATACATAAATCTCATGGTTTCTACTGGAGAACAACCCCATAAGGATGGCCCTCCCTATCCTGCCCCCATGACTCTATATTTATTATATCATTCATTATTCCATTTTCACCTCATCTACTGCTCTCTAGGGTACACTGCAGAGTAGTCATCTCCTTTGGGAATGACTGATGGTAAGCAGTCCTCTCTGCTGTATCCCATGGAATGAAATCTCCCTTGACTCCCTTGATCTTACAATCTTCACAAAGTCTTTTGGTCTTCTATTTGTTCTCCGTTGTTTTCAGAACCTATATGACTCTTCTCTTTAGGTAACTGTGTCTTTGAGCTCCTTTAGTTTTTCTTTTCTTGATCTTCTCCTAACTTTCAGCCTAGAGAGCTCTCCAGGTGTAGTAATGAGTGGGTCAAATCCGGGTCCTTACAAAACATTCTTTTGGTCAAAACAAATTCCAAGTCAGCACTCTGAAGAAGTAACTCTACTCAGAAATTACAGTGGTGTTAGCTCAACATCTAACTGCTGTTGTCCTTAGATACACTTGAGTTATGGGCAGGTTCACTGGGTTTTTCCCTAGAACTCTAATACCACACATTATTGGCACCTGTTCTTCCATAATGGATTTCATAAATCTTTCTCACCTGTGATGATTGTTGCCTCAAACCTCATCCCTTCCAAATCTTTTTAGATCTTTTGCAGTTATTCCATTAATTCAAGGATATTTATTTTTACCTTTTTATTATTGCCTCTATATCTGTAAATGCTTAAGAAGTTCCTAGATCAGACTTTCTCTGTAGATATTACTCCAGTGAATTTTTTTTTTTTTTGAGTCTGGATCTAATTCACTCTTATGGATCTTGTAATGGTTTGTAAAGCATGAGATATCTGGCTTTTCACAAATCCCTAAAAAATATTAAGGTAGGTTTTTTTCTTGGCTTTATTTCTGTGATTCTTTTCATTCATGTTTAATTTGGACTGCAGTATTAAAGATTCCTCTTAAGTAAATTCCTCTCTTTTTTCACACACATTCCAGATTTGTTCTTAACTCTTTCTAAAGCTCACCATCTCTTGAACCATATTTCTTTTATGTCCTTTTGAAACATACTTGAGTTTTTTTCTGTTGTTGCTTAACATTTTTACTTGGTTCCCATACAAAACTGAATCCTAATACCAAAGAGCTCAGATACAGGCTTTCTTTACTAAATGCAGGTTTGCTTCCATCATACATAGCTATTTTCAGTGTTAAAATTTCAGTCACATTTTTCTTTACTTGCCTTCTGAATTTTGTGTATAATAAGTGCTTGGTGACCACCTTACTCAGTGATTCAAAAAATTTGTCACAAACTGGATTATCAACATATTAGATCACAAATACATTCTGGTGGTAGAAGATAAAGTTTAGTTAGATACACAAATATTGAAGTCTAGGCACAACTACAGAAATCATCTTAAGTTGTCCCTGGTTAATCTTTATTTAAGGAGAATTTATTTTGTTATTATGCTTTTAATTATAAAGTAGCATTCATCTTAGTATAGAAAGCTGAATTTGAAAGATTTCCACATTTATTCAACCTTTGTGGAACATAAACCTAGCTAATAAAATGTTTTAAAATTTCTCAGTCTTCTAATTCCCAGAAGGTTTATTAGAATCCTAAAAGAAAGTGAAATCCTTTTTTTTTGTTTGTTTGTTTGTTTTCATCATTATCCAAAGATAATTTTTATTTGTACCTCGTTCAAGTCCAGAAAAATTTCAAAATACCTCAGAAGGTAGGAAGGACCCACCTAATAGTTCGGAGGTCTACATCATACCAGAATCCAAGACACAGTAGCTAGGTGAAACAGGAAATGACCAGGAACTGGGATTCCTCAAGTGTTTATAAATCTTGACCACACTCAGATATCTGCAGTTATTCTTTGCTTGACTAACACAGGGAAACTACTTTGCACCTTTGCTCTTAAAGTATGGTCCACCCACTAGCAGTAGCTACATGATCTCACCTGTGAGGTTTTTAGGTGCAAAAGATGAGGTTCCACACTGGAACTACAAGATCAGTTATAAAATATACTTCAACAATTGCTAGGTAGGTCATGTACATATTGAATTTGAGAGACATCTCTCTTTCCTAGTCTTAGTGTGGTCCACCTTGATATTAGAAGATAATAAATGGGATGGTATCAGACTATGTATTTTCTTCACAGCAAAGGAAACAATCAAGAACATGAAGAGGGAGCCTAGAGAATGGGAGAAAATCTTTGCCACCTGTACCACAGGTGGAGATTAATGTCCAAGATATACAAAGTACTCAAAAAACTTAATGTCAAAAAGAGCAAATAACTCAATCAACAAATGGTCAAAGGAACTGAAATGTCTTTCACAGAAAAAGAAATATGAGTGTTCAACAAATATATGAAAAAAATGTTCAACAGCTCTAGCAATTATAGAAACTCAAATTAAAACTACACTGAGATTCCATCGCACTCCAGTCAGAATGGCAACAATCAAGAATATAAGTAACAATAATTGTTGCTGAGGATGTCGGGAAAGGGGGTACACTCTTACATTGCTGGTGGAGCTGCAAATTGGTGCAACTACTCTGGCATGCAGTATGGAGATTCTTCAGAAAATTTTGAATTGGAACCACCATTTGATCCAGTTATACCGTTTCTTGGCATAGACCCAGGAAACTTAAAATCAGCATACTATAGTGATGGAGCCACATCAATGTTTACAGCAACTTAATTCACAATAGCTAAGATTTAGAACCAATCTAGGTATTCTTCAACAGATGGAATGCATAAAGAAAATGTGGTATACACACACGAGGGAATTTTACAAAGCTAAAAAGAATAAAATTATGGCATTTGCCAGCGAATGGGTCAAACTGGAGGCTATCATGATAAATCCCAAAAAAACAAAGGCTGAATATTCTCTCTGATTTGCAGATGCTGACTCACAATAGGTGTGGGTTGGGGAGAAATGAAGGTTCACTGGATTGGGTAGGGCGGTTGGGGGGAAGAGAGGAAGGCTGGAAATGACAAGGACAATAGAATGAATCAAATGTAAATTTCCTGTATTCATATATGAATACATGACCAATGGAACTCCATATCATGTACCAAAAAAATGGGAAATTATACTTCATGAATGTATAATATGTCAAAATACATTCTGTCATGCATAAGTAAAAAAACAATTAAAAAAGATACTGTGGTATATATACACAATGGAATAATACTTAGCCATAAAGAAGAATGAAATTACGGCTTTTGCTGATAAATGAACAGAACTGGAGATGATCATGATAAGTGAAATAAGCCAATTCCAAAACACCAAAGACTCAGTATTCTCTCTGATACACACATGATAACTCACAATACATGGGGGGGACAGTGGGGTGTACTGGAGCTTTACCTGATTGGACAGGGGGAGGTAGTGGGAAGAGAGGGTGGATGGAAATGGAAAAATACAGTAAAATGAATCAGACATAACTTTCCTATGTTCACGTGTGAATGCATGACCAATGTAAATCCATATCTTGTACAACTGCAAAAATGGGAAGTTATACTCCATGTTTATGTGATATGTCAAAATATATTCTACTACTAAAGAGAGCAAATAAAAGTAAAAAATAAAAATAAAAATTGAAAATAATTGTGTAAAAAATAAAGATAACTATGTTAGATATAAAGTATACTTTTAAAAATGAATACATATATCTAATTTCATGTATCTCTAGGCACATGGATGTACCTAGGTGATATCCTATTTGCCTGTATGATTCTTATTAATTAAATTATAATGAACCAAACTTT
Organism: Sciurus carolinensis; assembly: GCF_902686445.1. Taxonomy (NCBI): domain Eukaryota; kingdom Metazoa; phylum Chordata; class Mammalia; order Rodentia; family Sciuridae; genus Sciurus; species Sciurus carolinensis. The sequence continues at coordinate 103,630,467 of NC_062217.1, forward strand.
AGGATTTATCAAGCATCAAGAAGCTGACACAGGCACACATTTCCAATTGGATTTTTCATTTTCTCATTGTGGTTTAATTTTTGAATTCCTGAACTACTAATAGGGTTGAGCACTTTTTCATATCATGATTTTTTGTGAAATAATATTTATTGTCAATTTGAATGTCTTCTCTTATCAGATACTTTTTTCTGGTTTTCTATTCAGTTGACTCTATTTTTAAATTTAATTTGTAAGGATCATTTAGTTTAGACATGACTATTTCAATTTATGCCTAATATGAATCTCTTGTACCACTTTCCATGTGGGATAGGTAAATTTATGCCAATTTTTACTGGGCCACAGGGTAACTGAGCATTTCATTAAACATTATTCTGAGTGTATGTGTGTGAGGTTGTTTCTCAGTGAGATTAACCTTTGAATTGGTAAACTGAGTAAAACTGATTGCCCTCCCCAATATGGGAAGGGCTCACCCAATCCACTGAAGCCTTAAATGGAACTAAATGGTTGAATAACTGAGAATCCACACTCTTCCAGGCTGATTCCAAGCCAGCCAGGTCATTGGACTTGTTTTCCTGACTTGAACTTGGACTGAAACTCATACCATTAGCTCTTCTGGTTCTCAGGTAGTTTGTGTGCATAATAACTTTGAGAGACATTTCTCAAAATATCTTTGGAATTGAACTTCAAATAGAGCATCAGCTCTCATAAATCTCCAGTTCACTGTCTGAAGACCTGGGACTTCAGAGACTCCCTATACAAGGAACCAATTTGTTATTTTATACATATATAAAATTTGGTTCTGTTTCTCTAAAGAACCCAAATTAATACTGCATGAAATGTAATCCTCTTTATTTTCTCATGGTATATTTTTAAATTCTTCTGTTTAACAGAAGATATTTTATCTCATACTACACAAAGGTACCATAAATATACATTGGAGAAAAGATAGCCTCTTCAACAAGTAGTGCTAGGAAAACTGGAAATCCATATGTAATAGAATGAGAATTAACCCCTATCTCTCACCCTGCACAAAACTCAACTCAAAGTGGATCAAAGACCTAGTTAGGCATTAGACCAGAAACCCTACACCTACTAGGAGAAAATGTAGGCCCAACACTCCATCAGTCAGCTTAGGAACTGACTTCCTCAAAAAGATTCCTAAGCACAAAAATCAATAAATGGAATGATATCAAATGAAAAAGCTTCTTCACAGGAAATGATACACTCAAGAGCATGAAGAGACAGCCTACAGAATGGGAGAAATCTTTGCCACCTGCATCTCAGACAGAGCATTACTCTCCAGTATATATAAAGAACTAAAAAACTGGCAAAAAAAACCCCAAATAATTCAATCACTGTATGGGCTAAGGAACTGAATAGACATTTTACAAAGGAAGAAACATAATCTATCAACAAATATATGAAAAAATATTCAGCACCTCTAGCAATTAGAGAAATGCAAATTAAAACTACACTGCAATTCCATCTCATTCCAGTCAGAATGGCAATGATCAGAAATACAAGTAACAATAAATGTTGGTGAGGATGTGGGGAAAAAGGCACACTTATACATTGCTGGTGGGATTGCAAATTGTGCATCCACTCTGGAAAGCAGTATGGAGATGCCTCAGAAACTTGGAATGGAGCAACAATTTGACCCAGCTATCCTACTCCTTGGTTATACCCAAAGGACTTAAAATCAGGAAACTACAGTGGTACAGTCACATCAACCTTTACTGCAGCTCAATTCATAAGTACTAAGCTTTGAAAACAACCTAGGTGCCCTTTAATAGATGAGTGATAAAGAAAATAAGGTATATATACACAATGGAATATTAGCCATAATAAAGAATGACTTTATGACATTTGACACTTGCTGGTAAATGAATAGATCTGGAGACTATCCTACATACTAAGGGAAAGAAGCCAATCCCAAAAAACCAAAGGCCAAATGTTCTCTCTGATATGTGGATGCTAACACAAAACATGTGCTGTGTGGTGAAAGAAAAGAATAGGAGTTCAGTAGATTAGACAAAGGGAAATGAAGGGAAGGGAGGGAGGACAGGAATAAGAAAGTAGAATAAAACTGATATAACTTTCTTACATACATATGTAAATATATCACAGTGAATCTCTACATCATCCACATCCACAGGACTGGTATCCTAATTGGAATAAGACGTATGCCATGTTTGCATAAATGTATCAGAATATACTCTAGTGTCATATATAACTAAAAAGAATTTTTAAAAAAGAAAAATCCTTCATTTGGAAAAAAAATCAGTCCAGTTAAAAATTTGCTTCAAGCATTATAGACCAAAGAGCCCAAACTGACCATGTGATCCTTCAACCTCAATAGCAGGCCCCATTTTTAATCTATAACAGATTTTGTTGGGGGTTTAGTAAAGAAACTAATGCATTTTTATTTTGTATGAATTTCTACTTAACTAAATACTTAAAGATTTTCTAATTACCTAGGCTAGAGTATTAATTTCAATATTTGCCTTCTACTGGAGATCATGATTTATGATTTACATTGAAAATGGAACATTATACTGCTTTTTCTCCTTCATTCTTCCCCATATTATTAGAATTTGTGGCACAACTGGGCAGCAAGACCCAGTTTGCTACATCAAGTATCATACCCTCCTTCAAAACTTGACTACTTTCAAAGATTGGCAGAAAATAACCAATAACTAAATAACATTTTAATAACAAAACATAAAGCAAAGACTTGTTCATTGTTACTGAAGAAAATTACAAATTTGAGAACTGACAAAGTAAGGAGTTGGGGAATATAAATAGTAAATTGTCTATTTAGTTAGAATTACATCTCAGAATTTGTAGCTACTATTTTGAGAATGAATATTTCTTTCTTTAGTTTTTTTATCACCAAAGATTTAAATATAAACTTATATGGATGTCCTTTATCTAGTCATCTGTTTGTATACCATTTATTATATTGAACTATCCTTAGGTCATAAGCTATGGAAAGAAATGATGGAAAATACAAATATGGGTCAACATAGTGAAGATTAGATAGAAAAGATTATAAGCAGGAATGGACAGTGCTTTGAAACAATGGAAAGGACAGAGATATTATTTTATCTTTAAGTAATGGCACATGAAATGGAACTAGGGAAGAATTATCTTGCACGGTTGACTTCATAAGCCCTTGCTCTTTTTTGGAGCTTCTGGGCATGAATACATTCCTTAAGGGGGTGTTGGAATTTTCCATGAAGAAATTTGTTCCCTTGGGACATAATTACCTCATTCTGAAGAAGTTCATGAACAGTCAAGAAGTTAAGGACAGTTGAGGTAGAACTTAAAGGGCAGTTGAAAATATTCTCTGGAATATTCAAATGGAATCTGAGGCACAGACAGACCCTACAATGCTTTTGTGAGATGGGAGATCTCTGCAACCTGCAGTAATCTGCCCATGAACAAAACTAGAGACCCAAAATCAAGTAAAGCTCTGATCTTTAGAGCAATAAAATAGTCACATATTTACTTTCTGTGTTGTATTTCTATGTATGTTATGGAAAGTATCAATCTTTTTTTTGCAATCACTGCATTAATTTAAGGAAAAGACCTGTGACTATATATGAAAAAACAATAAATTAAGAGGCAGAAGTATATTATTAGATGTTTAAATGCACCACTGAGGATCTACACAAGAGTCTTAAAAGAGTCTAGGACAAGGGGCATAAAACAACTTGAATACAGCAATATAGATTTCAGCAGATACTAAAATACAACTTATTAATGGAAACATTTAAGTTCATAGTTTGGTGAAATTATGACATAACATGAAATTATGGGTGAATTATATGAATTCTAGAATATTTTATTTATAAAAAGTAGATTCAATTTCAAGAAAAAAGAACTCAATAGCAAAACTCTTGTAATTATAGTCTTCAAAAATTAAAATTGCATATTTTATATGTAAGGAGATGGCAAAATGATTTTTCACTATATCTACAAAAATAGGAAAGATGCCTTACATTTTGCTTCAAGGTTTGCTGGTACTGATAAGCTATTGTCCAGAGTCGTAATGCCATTTTCTTCTTTCATAGGAGTGGATAGAACAGCTTTGTATTCATCTTGTATGTAAGTCCCATCATGCATCCCACATTACCTTGTGGTGCTTGGCTTATGGAAGCTAAAATCTAGGTTAGGGTCTCTTCCAATGGCCTCTTAGGTTCTTATTCCCATCTCATCCTTCTTCCTTTTTCAGTCTGTGTCCCAGTAACCCTTAAAACTTGACATTTGGATTGATGTCAATTAGAAAAATACAAGCAGGACAGAACCCTTCATTGTTCAATGATCCAATCATATTTAAATTTATATTTGCGCATATGCACACATACTCTCATCTACACTCTATGACTCTATGGGCATGCATATGCATGTACACACACACATACACACACACACACACACACACACACACGTGCACACACCACAAAGTTTTCCACTTAAGGGCCATTAACTCTGAACTTCCTAGGGAGTAAAATATGGTTAGTCATTTAATGAGATTCTAAAACCATTCCTTTGGGATTATTTACCAGGTCATTTTAAGCACTCATTTAGAATAATAGGCATAGGAAAACTCATTTGGAGTAAATTCCAATTATTGTAGAGCAGTTCACAGCCCAAATATTCCTGAACTCTGAAATACTTAGCATCATTAAATTTACCTCCTTCAGCAGCTAAACATTAGTAGAGTCATCTGCTGAGTCATTAAAACAGTTTAAAAAAAAAAGATGAATTGTTGACGTCCTTTCAAAGTTTCCTGTAATGAAAGTCGATTTTTAAACTTTGTGTCTAATTTGTTTCTGTCGATATATTTGAGCTTCTGGTCTGTTTATGGCCTTTTGAGTTTGCTCAGTAACACACTTCAGGATTTACTATCTAGTGATAGCACTTCTAATTTAGTGAAGCAAAATGGTAATACAGGAGTGACCCTAAAGAATAAGCTGTATGTTTATTTAGTGGGTGTAAAATTCCTCTAATCAAATCAATTTCAATTTATGCATTTTTGTTTTAATATGTAAATTTCTTTAAAGCAGGACTGTTCAGCTGCTTGTAATAATGATTGTTCATATTTCCATTCACAGTGTCATGGGAAATGAGATTGATGACTCTGATAATTTAAGTTCAGATTTGGGGGTTACTGTGAAGGGTAAAAGTATTTGCTTTGGATATAAAAAACATTGCAAATAGATCTTCCCTTGGGAGCAATGCAGAAAAGTCATATCTTCCACATTGAGATAAGTAACAGAAATCAAGGTTTAGGGAGAGAGCTGGTAAAATTGCAAACTGAGTAATGGGCCAAACCGTGCTCACATGTCCCACCATTCACTCATTTAGAGATTCTGCAGCTGTTTTTGATGGGCTATTGTGTTCAATCTGGAAAGAAAATAGTCTAATGTTTTCCAGTGACTAAAACCACCATAAACTGTGTCGAACATGAATAAAAGTTCCATATTCTGTCATTTGCAATATGCTTGCTTACCAGGCACAGGGGCATAATGAAGACTCTGGTGCCACTGGAGCAAGTAATTCATTGGTATTAAGGAAATTTTTACTTACATAGGCAATAATGAAATGACAAAATTATGTAGTTAGGTAAATTATGTCTCTAAATACCCCCAAGAGGTAAAACACAAAATGGAAGATTCTGACTTTTACCTTCCGGCACTCAAAATGTGTTTTAACAAATTTTATTGCCTTTATAACTTGTAGCCTGTAAAAACTGGCAAACAGAAAGATGACTCCCTGCAAAACTCTGCAGGAAGGATTCCTGGATTTTAATCATCTGATTGTTCCTTCAATAGTGGTGATAGCTCCTGCTGTATGATTTGTGCTCAGTGCTGTTAAACTTGTCCTTACATTGCTGAAAATGTTTTCAAGTGGCAATGTTGAAGCTTTTTCCCTGCTAGTGCTCTTATTTCAAATGAAAAAATTTACTTGAAATTCATTTAGTACATCTTGGTATTTTTTCAATTTTAAATTTTTAAGATTTTTTCCCCATATTTTTATTGATGCATTGTAGTTGTACATAGTCATGGGATATGTTGCTTCATATTCATACACAACCTACAGAGGAAAGCTCTAAATTCTTCCCATCTATTATTTTAAAGATAAGAAGGGAGCACACTGTCACTGCCGTGGCCTTGCCAATTGCCACCTCATATCACCATTTGGCCTTTCTAGTGACACTCTAGTTGAAAAAAAGAGTTTTTCCTTTTTCTTTTCTTTTCTTTCTGTGTTTCTCTTTTTTGTTAATTTTATTATTTAGATTCATTTTACACAATTTGGGTACAACTTTCATTTCTGTGGTGTATACAATGTAAATTCACACCATTTGTGTAATCATAAATGTCTGTCTCATTCTATTATTTTTCCTTCCCCTGCCCCCTTTCCACCCCTAATTTTCCTCTATATAATTTATCCTTCCTCCATTCTTGCTTCCCCCCAACTTTGTATACATCATTCACTTATCAGAGAAATCATTTGACCTTTGGTTTTTTGGAATTGACTTATTTCACTTAGCATGATATTCTCCAACTCCATCCATTTACCTGCAAATGCCGTAATTTAATTCTTCTATATGGCTGAATAATATTCTATTGTGTATATATACCACACTTTCTTTATCCATTCATCTATTGAAGGGCATTTAGGTTGCTTCCTCAATCTAGTTATTGTGAATTGAACTGCTATAAACATTGATGTGGCTGTATCACTGTAGTATGCTGATTTTAAGTCCTTTGGGTATAGACCAAGGAGTGGGATATCTGGAGTGTAATATCTGGGTCAAATGGTGGTTCCAGTCTAAGTTTTCTAAGTTATCTCCACACTGCTTTCCAGAGTGGCTGCCCCAATATGCATCCCCACCAGCAATGTATGAGTGTACCCTTTCCCCACATCCTTGTCAACACCTATTGTTGCTTGTATTCCTGATAATAGACATTCTACTTGGGGTGAGAAGAAATCTTAGGGTAGTTTTGATTTGCATTTCTCTTATTACTAGATATGTTGAACACTTTTTCATATATCTGTTGATTGCTTGTATATCTTCTGTGGAGTGTCTGCTCATTTCCTTAGCCCATTTATTGATCAGGTTATTTGTATTCTTGGTGTGATGTTTTTTGAATTCTTGGTATATAAGTTCTGGAGATTAGTGCTCTATCTGAAGTGTGTGTGGCAAAGAATTTCTCCCACTCTATAGGCTCTCTCCTCACATTGTTGATTGTTTCCTTTGCTGAGAGAAAGCTTTTCAGTTTGAATCTACTCCATTTATTGATTCCTGCTTTTATGTCTTATACTTTGGGAGTCATATTAAGGAAGTCTGGTCCTAAGCCAACATGATGAAAATTTGGACCTACCTTTTCTTCTGTTAGGTGCAGGGCCTCTGGTCTAATTCCTAGGTCCTTTCTCTTTTCGTCATAAACTTATTTATCTAAGTACCTTACAACAGGTAGTGTTATGTCCTGGAATGTGTTGCTTATGATCTTAACTTGTGAAAATCAACTCTATCATCAGTTTTTAGCCAACCCTCTGCAAATGCTTAATTACCTAGCCGTTCTATGTGTTTCTTCTTTCTTCAGAATGAACATAATGTTTTATATACATATTTGATGTCACTTGAAACATTTTGGAGAGCAATCAGCACTAAAATATTTATCAGTTAGGACTAAGAAATGACAGAAATGATAAAAGTAAAGAGAAATTCAACAATTTCTGAGGACATTTTTAGAGATCATAAATGAAGAAATATGGGAAAAAGGAAAAGAGTCAGTTATTTTTAAGATGTTAAGTGTAATAGATATCATGCTAAACAATGTTGATTTTTTTTTGTAGTTCTGGTAATCTCTATAAGCAAATAGGTAGTTCATTCATTGCTATTAATTGGCACAAAATATTTTGAACCAGAAATCTCACTCAATCAGCTGATACCATTGATTATTTTACCACACATTCCAAGGAATCTCAATGCAATGATCCTGTGTATTTGTGTCTTTAATTCACTCATTTATTTACATTGAAGCCAGATACTTAGTGTTAAAAACTATTTCAAGTACCAGATATAGAATAAAAGAGAAAAAAAGTCTGCCATCAAGTATCACTCAGCCTGATGTGACAGGTGTGCATTGCCTTATAAACCAGGTACACCCGCAGCTCCCTCCCATCTTCTTACTCTCTTGTTACCCACCTTGGCCATGTTGACTCTCCTCTTTCAAATTTGCAAGGAACACCACACTATAAATCTGTGGGACCTGACTTTCATAATGTTTACTGTGTCGGTAGCTGATTTAATTAAAAAATGGGGAACGTAATTTCCCTAGTTACTAAACCTAGACCTGTGAGGAAGCAGGAAGAAGCCAGTCATGAATCTTCCCTACAGTACAGGATCACTCCAGTGGGACTTCCCTTGATCCATCTTAAGTCCTGCACATGAGCCATCTGCTCTCTCACTACTGATCCCTTTGACTTTTTGACCAGGAAAGTGCTACACTGCCTTATATAGTACCCCACCTGTTTTTTTTTTCCCCTTTCCCTTCATTATCATCACTCTGGAAATGCACCTCTCGAGTGTTTTCAGCACATGAATCCTTCCAACCTACACTATTTTTTTCTTTTCTTTTTTTCTTTTTTTAAGAATAGGACACAAAGATAGCAAGCAAGAAGTAGGTTTATTGCAAAAATGACAGAGATACAGAGATAGACTTCTCCAAAGAGAAGGGACCCCAGAATTGGGAATCCCCAGCCTATACTATTTCTACTGAATTTGGGAAGACATATAGTCACAGAGACCGAAGGATCGAATACCAGGTTGTTAAATAACTTCGTTACCATAAAAATAGAAAGTTAATTATTAATAAGAAAACTGAATAGTAATAAAAAGATTACCTAACACTTATTAAATATCCACTATTAGCTCTATACTCTAAGTTCAGTGCTTATAATTTTTAAAATATCATGCAAGGGAAATATTGTTTTCATTAGACATTTTAGGAAAATACAGGCCATATAAATAAACAAAAACAAGTTCAAGCAGCTAATTTGGTAGACTAAGGTTCAAACCTGAGATTTTCAATGCATACACATACAGACTTTTTTTCTTCCCAGTGTTGAAGAGATCATGGAAGACTTCCCTTAGGGTATAAGCTTTGGTGTATAATTTTAGAGATTACTAAAAGAAAAGAAACCATCCATGCAGAAGAAGAATAATGTGAGTAAAGAGGCATTTATTCTCTATTGCAACCCCACAGTCTAAATTCTAAGACAAAAGTTTTCTCTGTTTGCAACAGAAAGAAAAAAGAAGAAGAAGAGAGAAAATAATCCACATTGAGAAGAAAATCTCATCTTCACAAGGAAGCATAAAGAATGCCTGATTACTCTTGCTGGTCTCTTATACTTTCACTCAGGGCTTAATTTTGTTTTTCTTTTTTATCATATAAGAGCATTAACAAAAATGTATTCTAGAAAGATAATATAATCTTTAGATTAGTTAAGTTTCCCCCTAGAATTACAATCACTTTATAACATGCAGATTGACCTGATGGACTAGGGGTAAGAAGGAGACTATATTGTTCTCAGAATGCCAAGGTCACTTCTGGGGAGGCATTTATAGGCTGGTGAATGCTGTCTAGATTGCTGATATGGCAAAGACTCAGAATTGTCAATGCTTGAATAAATAAATAAATAAGAGCAGTCAGAGGCAATGATTCAGGAATAATGAATCAGGGGAGAATGAAGTAGAATAAGTATAGAATAAACTAGGAGGGAAAGATGAGAAAGAGAGAACAAGGAAGCCCTAGAAAAGTCAAACTGTGCTTAAGAGTGTGCTTCCATTGTTACTTTCTATTTATTCAAACTTACTTTAGGAGTATAAGAGTGTCTTTTTTAGAAATGCATTTCCTAATGTTGTAGTTTGGCCCTTGAATGTTCCACAAAAGTTCATGTGCTGAAAGTTTGGTTCCCAGCCCATGATGATATTAAGAGGCAGTTAGAATCTTTAGGATGTGGGGCCTTGTGGAAAGGAGTTAGGTTGTGGAGGGTATGAAGTAGACACTGTAAATCCAGTGCTGCTTCTTCCTCTCTCTTTCACTTTCTGGCTGCCATAGGTAAATATATCTCCTTTGCCTCCAGCTCCTGTCATCGTGTGCTATACTGCCACAGACCCAAAGCAACATTAGGCCAAGCAAACATTAGCTAAAACTTCTGAAACTGTGAATCAAAGTAAACCTTTCCTCCTCTTAAGTGGATCATTTCAGATATTTTATTCTGGTAACTAAAAGCTAATTGACATACATAGTATGTGATGACATACACAGTTCCTTGGCTTTTTCTCCTTTGGTATCTTTTGTTTTAGGTTATTATCTACTGGGACTTGTTAACATGCGAATCCATTCCCATAATGTATAACAGTGGTTTATTATCTTCTGACACATGAAATTGCATTATTTTTATCAGATAAATTATAACCAACTGTACAATATGAGCTCTCAGGTGTGGGTAAATTGGGATTCCTATATGACTATGGTAGGATTAGACTCCCTATAATGGGAGAGGACAAAACTTGATAAAAAGAAAATATGGAATCTTTCCATTGCTGCTTCTAGTAATTCCACAACTATTACACATTGCTCTATGACTTTGCACAGGAGTATAACATGCATTATCTTAAATTTTTCATAGCTGGAGAGCAGGAGTAGTTGATTCTCTAATACTCTGAAAGTTATCAGAGAAAGTTAGAAGTGTTCAGAAAAGCAAAAGAATGAATTTTTAGTAAGGTGTTTATGGGTTTCAATCTTGTTTTTCTTTCTTTCTGGTTGAGAATTAGCCAGGGAAAGTTATTTAGATGTATTAGGATATTTTAATTCTACTAAAGATCTACCAAACTGCTAGAGAAGAGGACAGATTAGACATAAGAAGAAGTGTCAGAACTTAGAGTTGTGAGGACTCTGTTTTCAAATAACTTTCAGTAAATTAAATAATTTTTAGTATGTGTAGCATTCAATCTTTTAACTTTTAACTTTCTGTAACTTTTCAGTCTTCCTGACTTATTCTGTCTTTTTTTTTTCTTTTCTGGGTTTAAATAAATTTATTTTTCTCTTAGTAGGTTGAAAAATCAGATAAGCGAAATTGAAATAGAACTCCCATATTAAGAAGATGTCACCGGACATAGTAAGTCACATAGCTATGGGTGTTCTATTGCTGTTCAGGATAATTCTGATCCCATAGGGCATTGTCTACTTGTCCCTGGCAAACTGAGCCTGTGATGCTACTGTAGAACATGTCCCAGCAGGCTTATAAAGCCAAGATGGAACAACAGGAGCTTCTGAACAACAGTTACAGATCCATGATTCTTACCATAATTTGGCCCAGGGCCACTCTGTCTCCACTTTGACTAATGACTAGCTTCATTAGATATCATCATTGAATATCCAATAACTCTTCTCTACCTCAAACTTGTTATAGATGCCTTTGATCCCTTCAACTTCAATTCCTCAGTTTTTATACAAACAGATTTGTGTTTTGATGGTGATAAATGGTAAACTTAAGATTGATTATAAGATTTTATCAATGATACCTTTGTAGTTTAGGCAAATGCTTAGGAAATTTATCTGAGAGGAGAGGATCAGTGAAGAATCTAAACAGGAGGGAGGAAAATCAAATTCACAACTTATTAAAATATCCCTAGGAACTATGAAAATAATCAGTTGATAGAGGGAGAGAATTGACATGCTAGCTCTAGGGCTTTTGTACAAATGCAAGTGAAGAACACACTATGTTGAGGTAGTGAGAAGGTGAAGAAACAGGACTCAACAAGTGAGTCTGGATTCAGTTAGAGAAGTGAGGTAGAAAAATGAGCAAAGGATGTTCCCGGGATTCTGGATTAAGATGCGTAGTACATAAGAAAAATTACAGATTCAAGTAAAGTATAAATTTAGTTTTAAGTTCAGGGAATGTAATTTCTCCAGGTGTCATGCAGAGCAAGTTGTCAGCATTATAGGAAACAAGAGTGAATAGTGTTTTATTATAGAACAGTTAATCATTTCATAGCTTCATGTAGCCTATACATCTAAGATGCTGTAGGCTAAGTGTGGAGTGAGTGTTTATTTCTGTCAATATCCACACTCCTTTATATTTAGCTTAATAACTTGATGGTAGAGCACCAGAGCTCTATGAGATGAGGTCATGCTATCTCTTCATAAATCAGCTTTCTCCCAAGTAATACAAGTAGCAACACATTGTAAATTAGATATTAATTTCTAATTTTCCATGAATGGTAAAGAAAAAAAAAATAACTGGACTTCAATTTTTCTTTTGTCTTCCAGCTCCAGGTGTCCATATGTATCTATGTAATTACACTGATATGCACATGTGTATGTGGACTGGTGCTTATTTATTCACTTATTCTTTTGATTATAAAATTATTAAAAAGTAAAATAAATACCAAGAAGTATAGGCAGCACTTGCTTGATTTTGTTCAAGTTCAAAAAGGCATATAACCTAGAATATCAGTAAGACTAATAAACAGACTACATCTTAGTGTCTCTTACCACGTCAATAGTCTTTCTTGGCCTAGTCCGCGAGGCCACTCGCCTGGCTGAAGGCCCGCGGGAGCGCGGTGCAGCCCTCGGCCCGTGGGGGCAGCCTCCTGGCATTTTCGCGGGACCAAGGACGACCCAGGAGGGGAGCCTCCGGGATGGCGCCTCCGCAGCCGGGCGAGTACAAAGCAGGCGACCTAGTCTTTGCCAAGATGAAGGGCTACCCACACTGACCTGCGCGGATTGATGAACTTCCAGAGGGAGCTGAGAAGCCTCCAGCAAACAAGTACCCTAACTTTTTTGGCGCTCATGAAGCTGCATTTCTAGGTCCCAAAGACCTTTTTCCGTATAAGGAATACAAAGACAAGTTTGTGAAGTCAAACAAACGGAAAGGATTTAATGAAGGAGTGTGGGAAATAGAAAATAACCCAGGAGTCAAATTTACTGGATACCAGGCAATTCAGTAACAGAGCTCTTCAGAAACTGAGGGAGAAGGTGGAAACACTGCAGATGCAAGCAGTGAGGAAGAAGGTGAGAGAGTCGAGGAAGATGGAAAAGGCAAAAGAAAAAATGAAAAAGGAGGTTCAAAACGGAAAAAAATCATATACATCAAAGAAATCCTCTAAACAATCCCGGAAATCTCCAGGAGATGAAGATGATAAAGACCGAAAAGAAGAAGAAAACAAAAGCAGCTCTGAGGGTGGAGGTGCTGGCAGTGATACAAGAAACACAACCTCAGACTTGCAGAAAACCAGTGAAGGGACCTAAGTACCGTAATGAATGCTGCATATTAAGGGAAACCACAAGAAGGTTAAATGTTCGGTTGTCTAATATTCTTGGATTTGATAGGAACCAACTCATAGTCCTTGTCATTGACAGAAACCCAGTTTGTATGTACATTATTCACATTACTCTATGTTTGTTGGGAAAAGAGACATTTTTTAAAAAAGGCTATTGATTTAATTTCATGTTACTTGGTTTCATGAAGTTGCCCTTAACCATTAAGAATTATCAAGATTTTTGCACAGACTTATACATGTCTAGGATTCCTTTACCAAGGCAGTTATGTTCATCATTTTCCTGCCTTCATCCCACTACCACCAAACACTTGGTTACATATGAATTAGCATTATTTTAGATACCCACTCCATAATGCTTAAGGATAAGATTTCCTCTTTTCAACAGAACCCAGGAAGTAATTCCTAGATACATAATGTTGGTATATCAAAGATGAAAATAAAATTGTACTTCTGTTCTGAGGCCCTGTGTAAAGTTTTAATCATATTGTATAATATCTATTCTGTATTAGAAAAAGCTAATTGAGAGCTTATACTTCTCAAAACTCATGTTGTTATGTACACAGATTGTTTCTATATGTGAAGTTAGTGAGTCTTTTTGTCTTAATCCAAAATAAAGGCAATGATTTATTTTTTCCCAATGCCAATACAATCTGAGCTAATCCTTGAAGGTAGATACTTTACATTTTAAGGCTGGAATCACCAGCAGCCCTGTGGGAAACCAGATAAAGCATTGACCTTTAATTAGAGATTTTAAAATGAACTGTTTTCTTTTGGAAATAGAATTAGAATAGTTAATATTCACCCATAAACCATTATTATGTTTACATTATTGTTGCTATTGTGATAATAGAGAATTTTATTTATTTTTATGCCAGCTTATATTGTGAAAACACATTTAGTCAATTTGAGTTTTTTTAAATCAATTGTATTTTTATAAATTCAAAATGAAAGATACAATTCCATTTACAACAGCATCAAAAATAACAAAATATGTATAAATACATTTTAACAAAAGCAGCATAAATTTACACTGTAAAACTACAAAAAGTCATTAAAAGAAATTAGAGATGTAAATAACTGGGAAAACATCCTATGTTCATAAGTAAGAAGCACTCAACTGTCAAGATGGAAATAGTTCCAAAAGTGATCTACAGATGCAAAGCAATCTTCATCAGAATCCCAACCGGCTTCCTCCTAGACTTTTATAAGGTGATTCTAAAACTCTTGTGAAACTGTCAGGACCCCAGAACAGCCAAAACAATCTTGAAAAGGAATAAACTTGTACACTTACACTTTCCAATTTCAAAACATATTACAAAGCAACGGCAATCAAGGCAGTGTGGTGCTGGCTAGGATAAGTGCATGGAAAGTCATGTGTTTACAGACAACTGATTTTTAACAGAGGAACCACGAAGGTCATTCAACAGGGAAAGAACAGACTTTTCTCAACAATGAATACTGGAACAACTGGATAGCCACACAGAAAAGAATGAAAAAGAACCATTATCTCAAATAAAAAAAAAATTAACTCAAAATGAATCCAAGTCCTACATGTGAATAAAAACTATAATATTCTTGCAAGAAGAAATATGGTTAAATCTTCATGATCATGGACTTGGCAATGGATTTTTAGGTGAAAACAAAATCATGAGCAACACAGGAGAGAAATGAGGCTTCATCAAAATTTAAAATTTAAAATGCTTCAAGGGACATATGAAGAAAGTGAAAGACAATCCACAGAAAAAATATTTGCCAATCATATATCTTCAAAAGGACTTGTATCTACAAATACATAATTTTTACAACTCAATAATAAAGACAACCCCATGAGCAAAGGATATGTATAATTACTTCTCCAAAGAAAATATAAAAATAACCAATAAGCACATAAAAGGATGGTTAGCATCCATTAATCATTGGAGAAATGCAAATCAAAACCATTATCAGTTAACATTTCAAGCCCACTAAGACACTTATAGTAAATAAGAGTTACAAATATTGATGAGGATTTGAATCATACATTGATGGTAGGAATTTTAAATGGTGCAGCAACTCTGGAAAAGTCTGGAAGTTCCTCAAAATGTTAAATATGGAGTTAGCATATGACCCAGCAATTCCACTCCTAGGTATATACCTGGGGATCAACTGAAATAAGGGAAAGAAAATCCAAACCTGGAAAGTCTGATGACATGCTTGATACTGGCGTGTGGTGGAATGGTACTGAGTAGTCTGTTAATGAAGGTGGAATAGCAGCAGGATCAACCGAAGTCACACTGGGCACCCTTACAGAAGATGACTAATACATGAGAGCCCCTTTGGTTGGGCTGCTTTGTGTTTCTGACATAAAGATGCATTGCCTCTTGGCAGGATGGTCTTCCTCTTCATCAGAAAAACTTTCTATTGTTAGGTCAATAACATCCACTTTCTTCTTGCTTGCTTCACTGGCTACAGTCACTGAACAAGGCTTACTGAGTACACTTGAAGTTTCTATTTTTGCACATGGTTGGCTGGATACTTTCGTAGCTTCTTTTTTCAGTCTCATTGGACACCAAGAACCATCTTCTTGGAATTTGATTTCATCCACATCAGAACAGTCATTGAGAATTAATGAAATAGAATCACCAACACTCCTTTTGTGTTATTACTGCATCGATCCTTCTAACTGGAATGTAGCTGCTGCCAACTGGACATAAAAGTGAAAGGCACTTGCTGGAGTTAGTGGAACAATGAACTGAAAAGGACTGGAGTTAGGGTTAGGGTTGGGGCTAGGATTAGGGTTAGGGTTATCTTAAATATAAATGTATTTCATTTATAGCAGAATAAATGAACTATGGCATTATAATTATGATACTTTCTAGGTATTTTGTTATACATCCTCATGCAATTCTCTTTGCATTATGCCCTTTGCATTTTTCTATGTAAACATATTATGGCTCAAATATAAATATAGGTTGTGCTCATCTTAGAGCCATAAATAACCAGTATATTGATGTATAAAGTAAAACACATGATAAATTAAGGCTTGATAAAACCATGACACAAATTAATTAACTGACCCACAAAAGAGTAAGTAATTCAATATCCATATTAAGTAAACTTGATCATTAAATAACTTCTGGAATTACTAAGAATTTTAAGATTTTTACAAGTATACTTAAATAATAACATTTTAAGCTAATGAGACATGTTTCCAATTCTAGAGAAATAAAACCTTTCCATACTAAAACTTGTTTGAAATATAATTACTTTGAATAATAAATACATTCAAACTAAAATAATTACAGCATCAAGTTATTAATTGACTTTCTGAGACAAGAAAATAATGTTCAACATAAACAGTAAAGTACTTATTGCTGTCAATTTTCATATAGGAACATATTTGTTTTGTGTTTTTATATTTTTATCACACTAGTTTTTTTCTAGTAGATGTGATTTTCCAATTTTTTCTTTCTTGAGTTTGTGAGAAAATCTTTTCCTATAAATTACTGCAAACAGGGAGAATTATTCTCCAGGAGACACATAGTAATTTCAGGACTCTGAAATGTCCTTTTTTAAGGACATTTCACCCTTTATTGTTACTGTCAGTTAATTTGCCAATCAAGAAAAAAAAATCTGCCTTGATTTTTTTTGTTTTTTGAGAGAAATCTTCTTCCTCTTTCTCCTCCTCTTCTTCTTCTCCTCCTTCTCCTCTTCTTCCTCCTTCTCCTTCTTATTTCTTCTTCTTTTCAGTAGAAAAGGTGCAAAAGGGAAAGGAGGTCTGGGATTTGTGGAAGAATAAGAGACAAAATTGATTCTGATGTGACCTGTTCATGGACATCTGTCCAGTGTAATTCCACAGGGCCCTAAGTTCAGAGATGCCCTGAATAAGCAGGTGGATATTGTGTGTGAAAAAGGACATCCAGTTCTTCACTTTTCACTGCACTCCACAGACTGTGTTCTGACATGATTATGTAAGTGTGGATGTTTACATCATGGGATATAGTTGCCTGCTTTATTACGATGGAAACACATGTTTTCTAACAAGAAGTTTTGAAAACTGGAAAAAATTAAACATTTTTCTCTAGGTAATTTAATGCAAACAATTGTGAGAAAATTATCACAGCTAAGAATGCACAGGGAGAAACTAAATTTTAGTTTTTGAATATTCTCTTTCATTTTGCAAAATAAATGATGTTTCAAGGGTAAAAGTTGGTCATCATGATTCTTATAAATTATCGCATATTTATTTTGAAGTTGTTTAGCATTCATTCTTAAAAGTGATTTTGCTTTTCTCTTGTAAACATTTTATTGAGGTATAATAAGTAATATAAATGACAATTTTTGAACTGCCATCCAAGTAGAAACATCAACAGGAAATATGGAAAACCATTTAGTTAATTGACCAGCATGTTACACGCTTAAAAGTCAGAGTATCTGTGATTCTACTATCGTGTCAATCCATAAAGAAGGAAAAGATCCAGGCCTGGAAAAGGTCACCTTTTATATAGCATAAGGCAGAAAAGGATCCACAAGGAGATTAGGTGTTAAAAATCTTCCCTAGTTGTCAACACTTCTCTTTCTAGTTATTACAGTCTTGCTATTTTATATGCCTCATTTTATGTATCTTTTATTGAGTTGTTAATTATTTGTCAACTGGTTTTCAAACCTTAACATGTTTGTTATGCATAGTTATTGCTTCATTTTCCCATTTCCAGCCACCTATTGCCTCCACACCTCATTTCTGGGCTTAGTTAATTTAAATTTCACAAGAGATTGAATCTCCTGTCTCTGTAATGATCGGTGTCCAGAAGATTGGTAGGGGGGACAAAGACCTAACATGCTAATGCATTTTATTGACTTTTAATTGATTGTCCCCTTATCAGCCTGCCATGGACTTTTGTCTGGCACCAAAGACTTTTCTGAGGTTCTTTAAGGCAAATTGCTTACCTTGTTCTCTAAGTACCTTTTGCCACCTTGCAAAGTTTGTTACTATTCCTTCATTTGTTTTCCAAAAAATATGTTTGATCTCTTGTCAATTGCTATTTCCTGTCTTCTTTTGTGTTAGTTGTTTTGGATAAAGAGATGGTTTTTGTTTCATTTTATCTCCTTCAGTGTCATATTAATAAAAATACATGTCATTATTTCAGAATTAACTTTCATTGTTGAGTTTCATTCTAAACACATACATTTTCCACAAAAGTGAGACTACACTCTTCCAAGCATGGAAATAATCATAATTCATGCAGTTGGCCATTCTGACCAGAACACTTTGGATCATGAATGTTTCCAAAAGGCCCATGTTTGAATGCTTCATCCCCAGGGTGGGGCTATTGGGACATGGTGGAACATTTTATAAGGCAGAAAAGGATCCACAAGGAGATTAGGTGTTAAAATCTGATCCTTTTATGCAGTGTCTAGTGAGGGGTCTTTATGTCATTGAGGGTGTGCTCCCCAAAGGAACTGTAGGATTGTGGACCCTTCTTCTCTCTGTCACTCCCCGACTGTGATGTCAGCAGTTTTGCTCTGTCATGTTTTCCTACCATGATGTGCTACCTCACCCACAGACCCAATTAGTGGGGCCAACTGATCATGGACTAGAATCTCAAAAACTATAAGATGAAATAAACCTTCACTCTTTATAACTTGATTATTTGAGATAGTTTTTTACACTGATGGAAATGTAACTAACACACTAATATAGATTCCTTTCTTTGTATCTTTCTTCTCACTCCCCACATCTGTCTGAGCTCCAGCCTAAAGAAATTTTACCTAAATCCAGACTACATCTTTATTTTTGTTATTTTCAATATGTTAGATGCAGCAGCAGCAGCATCACAATCATGATTATCATTTTCAAATTCATTATCACCATCATCTCACATCATCAATTCTTCAAACTATTTAGACCAAATTGAGTCAAGCATACTAAATATTATACACTATGCTGATGGCTTTACATTAGAATTTAAAAACAATATATTGTGGAATGCAATCTTTTTACATATGAAAAAACTAAGGCAAGAGAGGTTAAATAAAATGTCTAAGGTTACATAATTTGAAAATGATAGCACTTGTACATGAACATGGTCTGCTTGCATATTATTTTTTTTAACATATACCCCGTATCTTTTAAGGAAAAAAATACTTCAACTTATCTCTTTAGAATTTTCAGATAATTTGACATTGGTATTTTATTCATAAAAGAGAAATAATCTAAGGTTCCACAATTTCCACATAAATAAAATAATCTTATAAAATCAACATATAAAAGATATTTTAAATTGGATAAGGTTGTATTTCATTGCTCTCAATATATGTGGACATAGAGTCACCTGAAATATTCTAATGTCACTGAAAGCAGTCTAACCAAGGGTCTATTCTTGTAACAAGGAAAAATGTGATGGCATAGTAACAATAACCAGAGAACAGACTGTCTTTTGTGGAAACTCAGAGATCAGTGAGGATTGTGCTCTTCTTTTATTACTTTATCTTTTACACATCTTTAGGAGTTAGTTTCTCACAACACAGCATGAATCCTGTTCAGAATCTGCATATGAGCATATCATGAGACTCAGTAGGTAGTAAGAAAATACAAAACAGGCAAGTAAATGGGGTTATGCCTGCATTCCTCAACTGTCTAAATATAGTCATGAAACAATTATGATGTGCACTAGAGGATAGAAAGACAACCAACATGTTGAATTGGCAGATATATTGGGAGTAACATTAGGAAGAGGTAATGTTAAGAGACTTTGAGTTATTGAATTATTATCTCTTTGTGATACAAAGTGTTCAAGTGCAACCTAAGTGGACATTTGCTGGAGATATTTCAGGGTATATACGAGAAGGAAAGAGAGACCCACCGAGGCCTCTGCAAATCTAAGACTCCAGGATTTTAATATCCCATTACCCCCAATGGTGTTCCAAGGGAAAGCTTCCATTACAAGTCTGGGACCTTGATTTCTGCAGCAGTTCTGTGTGCTGGGGAACAGTGGAAACAAATATGATTTGAATTCACAGGGTCTGAAACATTGTGTTTCAGAGAAAGTCTGAAGGGCAGATATGCCCTGAATATCAAATGACCAAAATCAATTTAAACCTTTTTCTATGCTCAATTCCCAGCTACTGTCTTAGGCCCAGTGCACTGTCTGTAGGCAGCCTATTTTGCTTGGCATATGTTTATTGCCTTCAAATTGTTTCTTTTTTTAAGGCAGCAGCCACCGTCAAGAATAGAAGTCCATTTGCATGGTGCAGTGCCTACACATTTTAGTTTATTGGACAATAAACCTCACTGACACATCTATTTGAAATCTTAATCCAGGGGCTTCTGATACATTTCTACATTATGGCAATGTGTCTGAAGGAAGGAAATTTACTTGATCATGTTTTAAAACTTATAACTCATTACTTTGACAAGTGAATGAAGCATTAATTTGGACAGAATAATAAAACTATTCCTAAGATTATGAAAGTTTGGCACTGCTAGAAAAAAACTTCTCTTAATGTGCAAAATACTGCTTCTACCTTAAAAGTACTCTTTTTAACACTAGTTGAACTAGTTAGAAATGTTGTATTTTTCTTTCTCCAAAACTGGATCTCTGCCTAGAATATATATATCAAATGCCTCTAGCATTAAAATGCTTAAAAGTGAGTGTTGCTTGGGAGGCAAAAAAGTTAGCAAACACAAACAAAAACTCCAGTTTACTTTAAGTATAAATAATAAAAATGTTCGATAACAAAGTAAATGCACTAAAGCCTTCAAGACCATCATACAAATAAAAATAAGAAAAATATTTGGCAATGGCAACTGAGATACAACAATAATGAAAAATGAAATTTAAACTATACTATTTCTAGCAAAATATTTCCTAATTAGTGGATTTAGACTAGCGAACAGAGGGAAGTAGGACTAAGAGAAAGAATAGACAAAGTCGTGCAAGTATGTTCCAATAGAAAACAAAACCATAATTTGCATATAGTTACCTATTTCTAATCTGAGATAGTTGATTTGTTAATTATGGATTTCTTTATCTTGAATCCATTAAAAAATGACATGCTATTAGAAGAGTGAAAATGGAATGACCATTAAAATTTACACATTTCCAACTCTTCATCTCTCGGGTAAGGAAAATAAGGACAAGATATATGAGTAACTCATTCTTATTTGCAGGTAGACACAGTGTTCTGTATGATCTGAAAATTGTTTCCTTAGCTACTCTGCTGTTATCTCTCTCTATTGATTCTTAACCCTCCTCTCACCTGCCAAACGTGGCAAGGAAGGATATAAGATGCTAGTGATACAAACAGTAGCACCTACTGTACTTGTTTGTATGTGTGTGGTGGGGCTTTACCTGGAGAATAGGGTAGAAGTGGGGAGACATGGCAGGTGTACATTTAAAAGTACTTGGAGAGGTCAAGATATTCCTGCAGAAAATCTTCCCTTGTTCCTTCCCACATCCCTCCCATAACCCCTTCCACAGTGAGATTCTTATTCTAGAACAGAATACATATGCACACAATGTAATGATTATATAAATCATTTGTTAACATTCTGGAAATAATTTTCTTTCTGTTGTAGAATCACATAATATATCCTGGATCAAAAAGAGAATGTGCCAAATGCATCAATCCTCTGGTACAACATTGCAAAAATTCCCCAAACAACTCTTAGGGCTCTTTATTTCAGTCATACAATTAATCTGCCTGATTTTGTTGCCCTTTTTACAGAGCTAAATGATCATCTGCATAAGTTGGGCAATTATTAGATTGTTATATAGACACTGGCTTAGGGGATGATGTTAGTAGTTCATAAAGTAGAATCTCAGTCCTTTTATGTGAAGTATGGCACACTATAAATAAACCAAATATCTACATGCCCAATTTTTCTACCAGTCTATGTGTATCTGGGAATATGGTAAAATGTGTCATTCCCTTTTACTTTGCTATCTGCAAGATTCTACTCATCAAAATTGAAATGACTTATTTGATGCTCACATCTGTCTATATTATAATCATTTCCACAAATTTGTATTTCTTTTTTGAGGAAAAAGTCCTCTAAATGGCACTATCTTCCATTTTTCATGACACAATTTTTACAAGATAGAAATATCACTCTACTGTATAAGTGAGGTTAATATGGCATTTTAAAGAGAAAAGTACACTTTAAAATTACTACTGAATTGTGAATAACTGTGTAAGCTATGGGAACTCTGGAGTCAGACAGGATGGAAATTTAATTTCTAGATACATCACTTTAATGATTGTCCAGTTTTAGGTAGATGCCTTATCCATATTCTCAGTGTCCCCTTCTGTAAACAGTGACAATAACTATATTCACCATAGGGTTCTAAGAATGAAAGGAGTTAAAATGTATACATATACAGGAAATGTGTGCATTTTTAAAATTTTTTTTGTTCACAGTGTTTCTGATGATAATGTTAGACTAGTTCCCATGAAAGATACGTGTCCAGCATGTTTCAAGAAAGGTACTTCAAAATTCATTCTATGAATTTAGTATCACCCTGACACCAAAACCAGACAAAAATGATCAAGGAAAGAAAATTTCAGATGTAACATAGACATAAAAGTCCTTAACAAAATTCTGGCAAATCTCATTCAAAAACATATTAAAACAACAGTACACCATAATCAAGTGGGGTTTATCCCAGGGATGCAGTTTAGTTCAACATCTGGAAAACAATAAATGTAATTCATCACATCAACAGACCTTAAGTTAAGAATCAAATGATTATTTCAATAGATGCAGAAAAAGTGTTTGATAAAATACAGTACCTTCAATTTCAAAACACTAGAAGAAATAGGGATAGTAAGAACATACCTCAACATTGTAAAGGCTATCTATGCTAAGACCAAGTTCAACATCATTCTAAATGGAGAAAAGTTGAAAGCATTCCCCCTAAAAACTGAAACAAGGCAGGGATGCCCTCTTTCACCACTTCTATTTAATATTGTCCTTGGAACACTAGCCAGAGCAATTAGACAGACCAAAGAAATTAAAAGAATATAAATAGGAAAAGAAGAACTCAAGCTATCACTATTTGAAAATGACATGATTCTCTATTTAGAGGATCCAAAAAACTGCACCAGAAAACTTCTAGAATTAATGAATAAATTCAGCAAAGTAGCAGGATATAAAATCAACATACATAAATCTAATGCATTTCTATTCATAAACAATGAAATTATCTGAAAGAGAAATTAGGAAAACCAATCCATTCACAATAGTCTCAAAAAAAAAAAATGGAATACTTGGGAATCAATCTAACAAAAAAGGTAAAAGATCTCTACAATGAAAACTTCAGAACACTAAAGAAAGAAATTAATTAAAACCTTAGAAGATGGAAATATCTTCCATGTTCATGGATAGGCAGAATTAACATTGTCAAAACGGCCATTCTACCAAAGGCACTATACAGATCCAATGCAATTTCAATTAAAATACTAATGATGTTCAGAAACATATTAAAACAACAGTACACCATAATCAAGTGGGTTTATCCCAGGGATGCAGTTTAGTTCAACATCTGGAAAACAATAAATGTAATTCATCACATCAACAGACCTTAAGTTAAGAATCAAATGATTATTTCAATAGATGCAGAAAAATTGTTTGATAAAATACAGTACCTTCAATTTCAAAACACTAGAAGAAATAGGGATAGTAAGAACATACCTCAACATTGTAAAGGCTATCTATGCTAAGACCAAGTTCAACATCATTCTAAATGGAGAAAAATTGAAATAATTATAATGTTTTGAACATCATAGAAATAGAGAAAGAAACCATAAAATTTATCTGGAAGAATAAGAGATCCAAAATAGCCAAAACAGTCCTTAGCAGGAAGAGTGAGGCAGAAGGTATCACAGTTCTAGACCTTAAACTATACTGCAGAACAACAGTAGCAAAAAAGCATGCTATTTGTCCCAAAATAGACAGGTAAACCAATTACAGAATAGAGGACACAGAAACAAACCCACATAAATCCAGTGATCTCAGACTAGACAAAGATGCCATAAACATACAATGGAGAAAAAATAGACTCTTCAACAAATGGTGCTGGGAAAACTGGAAATCCATATGAAGCAAAATGAAATTAAACCCCTATCTCTCACTCTGCACAAAACTCAACTCAAAATGGATCAAGGATCTAGGAATTAGGCCTGAAACCCTGCACCAAATAGAAGACAAAGGGCCCAAATCTGCATCATGTTGGTATAGGACCAGACTTCCTTAACAAGACTTCCAGAGCTGAAGAAATGAAAGTAATAATTAATAAATGGGATGGATTCAAACTAAAAAGTTTTTTCTTAGCAAAGGAAACAATGAATAATGTGAAAAGAAAGTCTACAGAATGGGAGAAAATCTTTTCCACAAGCACTTCAGAGAGAGCACTAATCTCCAAAATTTATAAAGAACTTACAAAACTTTACACCAAAAATATGAGAACCCAATCAATAAGTGGTCTAAGGAACTGGGCAGATACTTCACAGAAGAAGATATACAAGTAATCAACAGATACATGTCTTCAACATCTCTAGTATTTAGAGAAATGCAAATCAAAACCATCCTAAGATTTCATCTCACTCATTAGAATGGCTATTATCTAGAATAATAACAATATTGGTGTGGCTATGAGGAAAAAGCCACACTCTTACATTGCTGGTGGAGTTGCAAATTGGTGCAACCACTCTGGAAAGCAGCATGGACATTCCTCAGAAAACTTGGAATGGACCCACCATTTGACCCAGTTATCCCACTCCTTGGATTATACTCAAAGGACCTGAAATCATCAAACTACAGTAACACAGCCACATCAATGTTTATAGCAGCTCAATTCACAATAGTTAGATTGTGGAAAAAAAAATTGATGCCCTTCAATAGATGAATGGATAAAGAAACTGTGGTATATATACACAATGGAATATTATTCACTTATAAATAATAATAAAATTATGGCTTTTGCAGGCAAAGGGATGGAGTTGAAGAATATCATGCTAAGTGAAATAAACCAATCCCAACTTACCAAAGGCCGAATGTTTTCTCTGATAAGTGGATAATGGGGGAAATGGGGTTGAGGGGTAAGAGAAGAATGGAGAAAATTTGGTTTGTGTAGAGGGAAATGAGGGGTGGGGTTGGGAAAAGAAAAAGTGGAATGAGACAAACATTACCCATTAATTTCTTTCTCATATTCAATTTAAATATAGTTGGAAATTAAACAATATAACAATCCCCTTGTTATTTACCAAGTTATTATCATGTATTTACTGAACATGAGATTTCCATTTTTAGTATTTTTTAACATGCTAAGTATAAATTTTATTCAATATTTGAAGAAATACATTCACAAGATACATTCATTTACCATTTATGAGTAAAAGATGCTTTCTTTGTTAAAATTATATAAGAATAATATGAAAGAAATTATATTACAATCAAACATTTTTAATTAACCACATATCATTTCTAAATATGCATGTGTATATAAAGACATACATATTTTTTGGGTTCTTTATTTTCTAAAGAAGTTCTAGTTTTTCATAAGTAAAGGCAATGAATAATTTTTCCCTTGTCTTTTTTGATAGGAAGGAAAAAGTGATGATAAATATAGTACTGCATATTGGTATGTTTGGTTGTAAGTATATTATCACAGCAAAGCACTTTCATGGTTTACTCAGGTGACTATCCCATGAGTTGGTCATCTGAATCTTGCAGAGAAAACCACCATAGAGGAGATCCTATACTTTCTTTTTCCTTCTGCAGTGATTTTGTTATTGTTGTTGTTCATTTTTAGTTATACATGACAGTAGAATCCATTTTTATATATGTATACAATCAAGGAATATATCCTATTCTAATTAAGATTCCAGTCTTATGGATGTACACATTGTTGAGATTGTGGTATATTCATATATGTACAAAGGAAATGTATGTCAGATTCAAGAAATTGCTGCTTCTTCAGTTGTTTTTCCTCTAGCATTAAATAGAATATATGTGAAAAATCAATTCTAATTTACATATAATTTGCTTTATTGAATTCCTCTTTATTTCCCTCTGGCAATGTGGACATTACCATATATGATGGGAACTGTGCATAAATTATGGGTTTGTTTAAGCCATTGAGGCAAGGAACCTGCTTTTCAGGGAACTCCCAGGTGAAATTCCCCACTTGGACAAAGCCCAGATCATGCTGGTGCCCTGCTTTTTAGCTCACAGCTCTAGGATCAAACACAGCCACCCAGAGATGGGCTTAACTTGCCAAGCACCAAACAACTTGTTTACCTCAAGATCCCTGCTACACCGAAACCTTTGAAGTACTTTCCCTTAAATAAGGGATTGAGGCTTTGTTCAATTGCTCAATTCGAGTTTCTTTCAGGGCTAGAAGACCCATCAGGCACCCCCCTTTAAATCTAATTTCTGGCTTTGTCTTTTATTCTTACTGATTATTTCAGACTTTTTATTTTCCCAAGTATCTCATCCTCAAAGCAGGAATTTGTTCTACCGGGGTGCTGGTAACCTCAGCATATAAATTATTTTATTTATTACTTTATTCAATAAATATTTATTTCAATTTTATTTTTGTTCTTTTTACTTATATATTACAGTAAAGTATAATTTGACTTATTTATACAAACATGTAGAACACCTTATTCTAATTAGGATCCCAGCCTGTGGTTGTACAGTTGTAGAATTCACTGTGGAGTATTCATACATGTACATAGGAAAGTTATTTCAAAATCATTCCACTGTCTTTCTTATTTCCTCCCTTCCCTTCATTCTCCTTTGTATAATCTACTGAACTTCATTTCCTCCCACCTGCTTTATTGTGTGCTAGCATCCACATATAAGGGAGAACATTTGACCTTCGGCTTTGGGGGATTGGCTTATTTCACTAAGCGTAATAGTCTGTAAATCCATTCATTTTCTGGCAAATGTCATAAAGTCATTCTTTTTATGACTGACTGATATTCCATTGTGTATATACCCCATTTTTTTTACCCACTCATCTGTCATAGGGCAAGTAGGTTGGTTTCATAACTTAGCTATTATGAATTGAGTTGCTATAAACATCGCAGTTGAGAGTCATGTATAAATTATGGGGTTTTTTTGAGCCATTAAGGCAGGGAAGCTGTTTTTCTGGGCACTCCTGGGTGAAATTCCCTGGTTCAAGAAAGCCCAGATTATGCTGGTGCTCAGCCCTAGGATCAAAGCCACCCAGAGATGGGTGTAACCTGCCAAGTACCAAACAACCTGTTTACAACAAGACCCCTGCCACACTGAAACCATATCCCTGCCACCCTGAATGCTGTGATGTACTTCCCCTTAAATAAAGGATTGGGGGGATTTTTCAGTTCCAGTTTCTATCAAGACTGGGAGACCCATTTGGCGCCCACATTTTAAAATCTAATTTCTGGCTTTATCTTTATTTCTTACTGCTTATTTCAGACCTTTTATTTTTCCAGGTGGTTCACACCTCCTAGCAGGAATCTGACCTACTGGGGTGCTGGCTATCCTGGCATGTCACTATGATGTGCTGTCTTTAAGTTCTTTGAGTATATACTGAGGAGTGGGATAAATTATTACAAGGAATAAGTGGGTACCTAACTGCAAAGATTTTCATGATATTTGCATCACTCTTTTCCTTTCTTATTGCATAACTTTGAACTCTGGAGAAATTATGGCTGAAATATCAACATCAAAACCGTTGAAAACCAGATAAAAATATTTGGGGGAAAATATAAAACTAAACTGATGGGAAACCTAAACTTTGTCTTGAAAAAGCATATAAGCTCTGTGGACTGTTATAAACAGCACAGAAACTCTGCCACCTGCACCAACTTTAGTCATAATTGTTTTCTTGAATATTCTTTTTGATGAATGAAAACATAATACTAATTTAGACATGATCAATCATTTTCCTAAAAGTCTATCCACAGGCTGTGAATTATGTGAATAACAAAATTAACGGATGAATTAAGCAGTGGACTTCTGAATCAGGGAGATTTTATAAAATTCAATACTAAGGGATAGCTGTAAATGTCTCCATTTTTTTAAATGCCTTTCTTTGTACTTTCATTTCATAATCATCATGATAATGTGACAATATGTATAATCAGAAAATGAGAGGTTATATTCCATTTATGCATGATCTACCAAAATTTTATAAATTTATCCTACAGTCATGTATAAACTAGAATAAATAATTTAAAAACATGACAATGTGTCTTTTTTATCCCCTTCATCTTAAACCTTCTTCAGTGTTTTCTCTGTGTCATTTACTTCTCCTAATTATTTGTTACCTCTCCAAAGGAAAGGTTCAGATGTCTCCTTCTTTTCCATTGTACACTAAAGTGCCTTTTGTGATAATCAAAGAATACTATTGCAATGCCAATTTGATATCTGCATTTATTGAGAATATGCATTAAAAGACAATGAGAATTGCTATAAACACTGATGTCGCTACATTCCTGTAGTACGCTGGTTTTAAGTTCCTTGGGGATAAACAGAGGAATGGAATAACTGGGTCAAAAGGTTACAGGAATGGTGTGAATCTACATCCTATGCAACCATAGAAACAAAAAGTTGTACCCCATTTGTGTACAATGAATCAAAATGCAGTCTGTAAAAATAAAAAAAAATTAAAAATTTCTAAATTATAAAAGAGAGGAGAGAAGAATACAGCATGAAATTATCATGCTTCTCAAAAAAATCCTTCAAGAATTTTTGAAAAAAAAAAATTGAAACACTTTAGCCTGACAATCATCCATTGTTTTACCTGGTCATGAGCTCTTACCCTTTACTGCTCACTCTAATACCCCAACATCCATAATACCTAGGATACAACATTCCTTATCATGCCCTGCAGGTCCCACACACTGACATATCACTCTATCTCTGTCATTTTGTTTGCTACATAAAACTAACACCATGGATTTCCTGAGGAAATAGAGTTCTCCTAAAACATGTCTTTTGTCTCATCCTGTTGGAAGATTCTATTTTTGTTTTTCCACTCGTGTTCAATTCCATGTGGTATGTTTTAGAGTCCATTTTACTTTCTGATCAATAATACATTCATTGCATTCAAACATGTTTTTCCAGTCAGCTGTCAGTTCCTGAGGCCTACTCCTCCTCTTTGCATTGCACTTTTGAAATTCCCCATAGTGTTTCTCATAGTATTTTCTGAGTTTGTGTTAACTTCTTTGTTTCTCATGTTCTCCCAATTAAATTTAGCTATCCACATGACACTTTCTTATTTTAAACTATATTGGTTTTTCAGGTCTGTGCTCCAATGTCCATCTGTAATTGAACCTTTCAACTTAGTATTCTGCTTTTATTGTTCTTTCTGTACTATATTTTTAGATATAATTATTTTAAACTTTCAAATTCTTAGTTAAATATTACCTTCTATTTCCTGGAGGCACATGTTGTCCTTATGATGGGACTTGCGATTCTTTAAATTGAAAACATGACATTATGTTTCCTATGAACCTCTAATGTTTTCTAGTAAGAATAGGTAAATAATATGTGCTGTATAAATACTGAAGGATTTATTAACATGGTCATAGATAATGAATAGATTTTAGAATATGAAAATTGTATCAATCATTTTTTGATGTTTTTACAATCAGGAACAAAATGATGCTTTTTAAAAAAAGTTTTAAATGTTAAGAGACAAAAAATTAGTGCCTTTGAACATAAGTGATAAGAGAACTGGCTGATAAATATAATGATGAATCATTTGATATTCTTTTCAATTTCTTTCTTCAGAACTCTTAATCAGATCATGTGCCTTTAGTTATCAACAAAGCACCCAACATAGTTTGTGGGTGGATCGTAGAAGAAGCATAAAAAAAGACCAGAATAAATAAATAGTAACATTGTCCCTCTAGTAAAGTTTTCGTTTAGTGTAGATATCTAGAGTTTTTTATCAAAACAGGTAAGAACAGGAGGGCAATACTATATAGTTCTCTTCATAACTATGTGAAAGTAAGGTATTTCCTAGTACTACCTAGAGTCTTTTCTTCCAGTGTATTCTCATGAAACAACTACTGTTTGGCAGTGGGATTGAAGCTTGGAGACTATTACAGGCTTTTCCCTATAGTAGCCATTCATTCCAATCAGAGCTGTCAGCAGTGTGAGGTGAGACAACAGCCCCATGCTGAAAAGCTTCCTCATTGCTGAGAGAGCTCTCAGGATATGGATGCTTTGAAGGCTGTCAAAGCAGGGTGAACTTCTTTTTTTTTTTTTTTTTTTTTTTTGCGGTACTGGGGATTGAACTCAGGGCCTTGTGCTTGTAAGGCAAGCACTCTATCAGCTGAGCTATCTCCCCAGCCCGCAGGGTGAACTTCTAAAGAGATTTTTACAACATAAGACTGGGCATTTTTTTCAAAAATAAATGTGCTCCTTTCATAAACTTATATCATCATTTTATGCAAAAATACTTCAAAAGGAATATAATCTTTACCACTTAGAAATGAAAATACACCTTATATAACAGCACATTTATTAAACATCAAGTGGATTAATTGTGAGAAAACTTCTTCAAGATAAATAAAACCATGGTGAGTAAAACAACCCATTAGGATTTACCAGCTCATGCCCATAACTCTTTACCTCCAGGCAGCAGGTGTTTTGAAACCAAGGTTACTAACTGAAAAAACTTCTTGGCTAGCAAGAATTCCCCTTTGAACAGCATGTCACCATACAATTGGGTAGTTCTCTTGTCACTTTTGCACTGAGAAATTCCAAGAGAGGCGACAGTCTCTGTCTCTGGACTGTTCAAAGACCATGATTCATTCACCACTCCTGACATATATACTTGTACATATTTGTGTATACATACTTTTATACATTTATATGTACATTTATCCATATATATAATCGTATACATATGCATATTTAAATTTTAATTCTCAGAATGATTATGCATCAAAGGATTCATTGGAGTTAAAAGGAAACATTCAGAATGGTACAAAATGTTTGCAACTCATATCCCTGATATGACCTTAATGCCCAGAAAATATGAAGAACTTCTATAACTAAACAACCACCACAAAAAGTCAAATAACTTAACTAGAAAATAGGTAAAGGACCTGTTTCTCAAAAAAAAAAAAAAAAAATATATATATATATATATATATATAAGCTACTAACAAGTGTATAATAAGATGTTCTACTTCACTAATAATCTCAGAAATGCAAATCCAAACTAAAATGAGGTACTACTTGACTCAGAAGTCTCAATCTTAGGGATCTCTTAATCCAATCAAGTTCACAATTGACACATATACTAAAATTGTCTGTGCCTATGTTTTAATGTAATCTACCCTCACCCTTTCCAACACAGTGAAAAATAATTGTATCTTTACTTTTGAGGAGTACGCACACCATGTCAACTCAATATTTTATTAGAAAGTCTATACTTAGGCTTCTCAAACTTATTGAGTTTATGAATCCCTGGAGAACCTTGTAATGCAGATTCAACCTTAGTAAGACTGAGATGGGACTGAGAGTCTGAATTTCTAACTGTTTCCAAGTCATACTCATAATGCTGATTTGTGAGCCAAACTTGGAGTACCAAGGTTATATGGTTATGCATATTAAGCAAAAATGTGACACCAAATTGATTTCTAATACACTGTATTTCTTTAAGGGATAATAATACTAGGTTAATTGCATTATATGTTTACTTATACCAACCTTGGAATTGTTAAGGATGCACCAAAACCTAAATTTCAATAAAAAAGGCATTTAAGTATTTCAGTAGAATAAGTAAGAATGAATAATACAGAAATATGTATCATGCTAATATCACTATGAGTTTGTTAAGGAACATTTAAGAATGTATAACAATGCTAGTGACACAAGTTATATTTTATTCTAATAGTTTGTAAAGGTTAATTAGTTATTACATTCTTAATCATATTCTCAGAGAAAGAGGACATTTTGTGGTTTTATATATCAAAAAGGAAGACATTTGGTTTGGGGTATGTTTTAAAATTTTTTACATGTGATAAACTCAGAATTTTGAAGAGGATCTCAATAACAGAGTAATATGTACATGATTTGTATTCCAAAATTATTAGTCGTCTCTATAAGAAAAGTTAGTCTACAGAAGGAAGTTTACTCTGGAGTGTATGTTGTGGAAAGATAATTTTGCCAACATCAATGATCTGACATGCAATTTTCTTTATTCCTTGGCTCGGTTTATATGAATCATGTTCTAGTTTATTGTTTTTCAAGGGAATGGAAGGTTCCACTGTGTGTAGATGAAGTTCAGTCCAAGTGTATTAAAATTAGTATTTTAAAAATATTTTTTTAGAAATGGACTCTTTTTGGTGATACTTTTTTCTTAATCTTAAAACTAGGTATTTAACCCAGAACATAATAAAAGTATATGTCATCTGTTTCAAATCAACAAACCTGGTTTTTCTACTTTAAAATAGCTATTTTTTCCCAAACTCAAGATGTTGCTTGTTACAACAATATACCTGCAGGCTTTGCAAGACTTTTCTTCAAGTGATGTCAACTATTTTATAAAACGGTGAATTTAAAAATGGTATTGATTTTTCCAGTTTCAAATCATAATTACAAATTGTGAATATGTGAAAAATACAGTAACCTAAATATGACTGACAGGTAAAGGTAAAAAAAAAAAAAGATGCTTCATATGTATTTATTTCAAAGGCCACATGTCCATATTTCTTAAACATATTTCATAATCATAACCCGTGTCTGTTATTTCCTTTGATTAGTTTTATTACAAGTGCTTTACTAAATAATTGTCTACATCTGGATGACAAATAAAAATATAATAGCTACTACATTTATAAAACCCCCTTCGCCTTTGGTTATTCCCGCAGCCTTTGGAACTGTTCCTCTTCAGCCCTGGGAGCCTGTTCTTGGAAGGGTTCCAGGTTCTGAGCGCGGGGTGCCTTCCTCGCCTCCTTCAGGGCGGCGCCCACTGAGTGCCACAGAGTGGACCAGGGCCAGGGCCGCCGGTGGTCCCACGTGAGTGCCTCCTTGTAGCAGCCTCTTCTGAGCGCTGACTGGAGAGGCTGCGCAGAGCCCGGTGAGGCGCCTTTCCACGTTCAGTCCTACCCTCTCTGTCCGGCCCAGGAGGGCTTTCTTTCCCTGACTGGCTTGGCCCGCCTGTCACCTGGAGCAGCAGAGAAAGTAGAGTCTCAGCCTTTCTTCGCAACTCCTGTACCAGCGTTCCAGCTCCACCCGCTGCCTACTGCCACCGAACATGGGACCCCTGCCCTTCCACGCCCGATCCCCTAGCTCTCCGTCCCTGCTTTGGTCAGCTCACTGAGAAGCCTGCGCTGCCTCTGCTGAAAATCCCTGGTCGGTCCTGCAGACTCCACTCGCTGCGGTGGCGGAGCCCAGACTTACCCTAACCTCCCTTCCCCAGTTTCCCAGGAGCAAATTCATTTAACTTTCCTCAGTTAGAAACCTGGCCTCCTGGGCACAGTGGTGATGCCTGCCTTTAATTCCAGCGGACTCGACATGGGAGGCTGAGGTCAAAGAATCACAAGTTCAAAGCCAGTCTCAGTAATTTAGTGAGACCCTAAGCAATTTAGCGAGACCCTGACTCAAAATTTAAAAATAAAACTAAAATGTGATGGTCATGTTGCTCAGTGGTTAGACCCCCCCTACCCCCTACCCTACCCCCCCCCCCCCGTTTCAATCCCCAGTACCAAAGCAAAGCAAAAGCACACACATACACTCAGGAAATATGGCGATGTGGTATGTCAACTCTCCCTTGCTTTAGAGACCCTTTTAAACCCCCTTTGGGGGTTTTACCAATGTCAGATTTTGCAGGCCTGTGATAATTTATAACTAGAGTCCATTCAACTCCCTGCTTTATTCCCAACATCCCTCCCCCTGCTCTTGGATTCTTCAAAGAATTGCAGGGGGGCTAGGCAGAGCAGAAGTAGAACTCAAACTGTCCATGCTGCACCCTATTAAAACACCTGGAAATCATAAATCTTAGAGACAGCATGAGACAAAATGCTGTTTTTGCTTTGGATCTTGTATTCCTTTCTTTATTTCTTTTTTTTTTTTAAACGATATAAAAACCCTTACCCAGGAAGTAAATGTACCCCCGAATAGTATTTTTATATCCTGAAATTTGAGTCCAAGTGCAGGGAAGGGGATGTTAGGGTAAAGAAGGGACCTCAATAACCACTCTATTAGGGTAGTGTACTCTCATGGTCATGGCCATAGTGTAAGGGGAAGAAAGTGTTACAATAGGACTGGAAAGTGAAAGGAAAGATTGATAGACTTTGGGAACAGTCATAAAGTAACTGAGAAAAGCTATATCATGTGTTGAGATTTAGAGCTAATAAATTCTCTAACTATATTTGAGTGATCTGTAAGATTAATACTCCATAAAGTAATCTCCAAGGTGATATCTTCTGCTGAATTTTGTACTTAGATTTGAGTCATCAAATGTATATTGCCAAGACACTAATTATATCCTGTAGAAAAACATAAGGAAGACTTTGCAAAACATTTTGGTTAAACTCTCATTTGAAGAAAAGATAATATTTATGTGTTGCATACTATCTACATCTAATTGAGCTGGTGGTAAGAGAATAAAATTGGCTATCACATTGTGCAATAGACTATTTTTTTAGCTAAGGATGCAATGAGTGTCTTTGCATTTTATTGTCTGTTTGAAATTACATCTATGTTTAGCTACTAATCCAAGAAGACTACTTATTTAAAACAAAGTTTACAGTTTTAAGACAAGAAATAACAGGGATGAGATATCAAAGGGGGCATCTTTTGAGAGTAGAAATAAATGTAAAAATAATATAGACTATAAAATATTTAACATATATAAAGAATATTGTTGATCTCTTGCCT
The DNA here is from genome assembly GCF_902686445.1 of Sciurus carolinensis. Lineage (NCBI taxonomy): Eukaryota > Metazoa > Chordata > Mammalia > Rodentia > Sciuridae > Sciurus > Sciurus carolinensis. The sequence continues at coordinate 103,665,704 of NC_062217.1, forward strand.
GGGTAAAGATGTCAAAAGTAATTCTGATGAGATTCTATTCATCTCTGTATTTTATTCGCATTTCTTATGTCTACTAGAAAGACAAAATACTTTATGGATTTCTCTATCACTGGCTCTGAGTAGTAACTTAGTGCTTTCAAAGGTCTGCAACACAAGGATGTCAATAGTGGTAAAAGTGAAACATGTTCTCTAATGTTCCTAATGAAATATTCAATTTCAGATTCTCCTATAGAAAAGTTGCTGTTACCAGTTAATCATTAAATATAGAACTCTGCTCTGTTTTAGTTGTAAGTACTTTAGTAATAAAAATATTTAAAATTATTTTAGTTTGAAAATATAGTGAATTCTGAAACAGTATTTTAATTAATCACTACCTCTTTGTTTTAGCCCCTTATTTAGCATTTCATCCTTCTTGTATTCTTCCTTAACCTCACTGTAGAATTCACCCATTGTCTTATGTGTTAAATAAATGTTATGGAAGGCCCTTTTTTTGAACTGAGCTCCTGGACTTAGCCTCAGTAAACCAGACCAAATCAAAATGGAGCCAATCACGCTAAATGCTAAATCATCAGACTGAAGCATCAAGGAAGCAGATAAATCTCAAACAGACAAATTCTTCCTAGAAAGAGATGATTCTTGTCTGTCTGAGCCAGTGTAATAAGGAAGTCTATGCTTTTAACTTTATGAAAAGGTAACCTGAAACAACTTTTTGTTGCTTTTCTTTCCATTTGTCTGTTCCTTTTATCTATCTTATCAAACCCACTATCCTTCTCCTACCTGTTGAGAGTTTTTATTCTATTTGGTAGAATGGTAATTTTCTTGATTCATGAAATGTAAATAAAAGCCAACTAGAATTTTAACTAAATTTGTTTAATATTGTCTTTTGACCTAAAAACTTCTGGTGTTTTTTTACTGGAGTATGGTGTTTGTTTTAAAATCAAGATTTGCATGATAAGGTGCTCATTGTTACTAAGATTTTATTTTTTCTGGGCACTTTCCATCAAAGGAACTAGGAAATGTGCATATGAGCACTAACCCATATCTGTACACTTTTGCAGTCATTTTGTGCCTATCCATATTCAGATAATCATAGGGGTTATTAATTTTATCTATGCATTTGTAAGATACAGAGTACTCAGATGAAATTAGCACTTGAATCAGTGGATTCAGGAAAGTAAATTTCTGTCCACAGTGTTGTTGGACATTTATCCAATCTGTTGAGAGCCTCAAAAGAGCAAAGAAAGATGAAATTAGTCATTGTCTTCTTCTTCTCCTTCTCCTCTTCCTCCTCCTTCTTTCCCTCCTTCTTTTTTTTTTTTTTTTTTTTGCCTGTTTTACTGCTTAAACTGGGTTACTTCATCTCCTTTCCTCTTGCTCTAAACATTACCATAGGTTGCCCAGTTGAAGACCTTGAAATACTAGGAATGAGTTGTGCTAGTGAAGCTCACGTTACCAGCTTCCAGATAATACAGTCATCGGACTTCTTAGACCCCATAATTACATGAGCAAAATCTCATCATAAATTTCCTTATACATATGTGTGTTTGTATGTATATGT